>NC_134478.1:21062847-21124955 GCF_964194025.1 Convolutriloba macropyga | reverse complement strand
GCTATTCATCATGAGTTTCACTTCACTACAAAAACTAGCGAAAAATTTTAAACAATTTTCGTCATTTGACGAGACTTTAATAACTGGAGCTTTATCATGCACTTCTTTATCTGAAGAAAATATAAACGAGTTGACTAATTTAACAAATCAAATGATTACATTTTGTAAGGAGAACAAATGCATACCCGACAACACCGCCGAACATGAAAGTGAGACTGGAAAACGAACTAAAACAGAACACTTCCAGTTGTTCCTATCCAAGTTCAAGAAGGACCTACTAAGTTACGAGCATCAGGAAACACTGGACAAGTTTGAAGTGAATGTGCCGGAATATTTATCTTTCCACAATAAACTCAGGAATTCATTCAATATTGGTGAATTTGAGTCTTATCTCACCACAGTCAATAACATGGAGGGAAAGCTGAATCGTTTATATCTACTGACAATTTCTGACAGAGGATACATATGGGGGAAAGTGAAACAAGACCATCAAGAAAACAATAAGGATATTCCTTGGAAACAACTGCAGAACGATAAAGGATGTTCCTACTCTACCATCCAGAGTTATATCAACTTCTCTCAGGCATGTGAAAGCTATTCAAGGATCCTAGTCTCAACAAACTACTACTCAGAATGGAAAAAGTTCCTAAACAATGTTTTTGGCAGAAGTTCAGAAGGATAGCCAGCTACAATCTAGGTGCATGACAGAACTACAATTTTCATAAATGATAAATGAGTGATTGTTTATTCAGAAATATATTTAATATTAATATTGATATCGATATCCCTACAAATGATACATTAATATTGTTCAGTCAACTTAATATTAGACTTCAGTCAGCCTAATAATTAAAATTAAAAGTGTTCAAGCATTCTGTAGTTGCACCCTCCCCCACAGTTGCCATTAAGAAAGGTCGAGCAGTACTGCCGTAGCGTGGTAAAGGCGAGTCAACCTTTTAAACAAGACCTCCCAAGACTCGGCTCAAAAATGTAACCAGGTACATAAAATCACTCAGTTAAACATCATAGATCAATCGTCTCCTGGTTAAAGTCAAAATTTTAAAGAAACTTGTTTCTTATTATCCAGTTCTAAGCAATTTTGAGTTATTTTCAACCCATCCGATTCTATTGAAAAAAACTTTGTGAGATGATTAACCTGATTTATTTCAGTATAGTTTGGCATATTAGATATGAAATTAGGTTTAAATCTAGCTTTGAGAACTTTTGGATATTACTGTATGAATTGCATAAATTATATTAGCTATGTACATTTTTGCGCGTGTAGTATGTATTTATAGTGGTGAATATAGGAGTGGATAAAAGAAGGGATTCAACAAACAGTAAAATTTGGTCCGATTCGAAATGCGCGATTAGCGTTAGGAGAAAGGGACAAATTTTACCGGTGGTTGAATCCCTTGTTTTATCCACTACTCTCCTCTACATATTTCACATGTCTACCAATTGAGGAACAGATGAAAAAGATTAACACATCAACATAGCGTTGAACAAAGTACTAATTCAATAAAACAATCTACCTTAAAGAGCCGATGAGACCTGTGACTATCATATTATGACTACCAGAAAAAACGGCGATGAAAATCAAATAATTACAAATATTAATTACGACCAAAACTCCATTATTTGAAAACCTTTATTAACCAAATCAAAATGACATCAGATAAAAAAAATACTAGTGAAGATCAACCTGTTCTTCATTAGAAAAAATAAGGGACTTTTCCTTGAAGTGGCTGGGTAACAAGTTGACAAGAAAAGAGCAAAATGGGGAATTTCAATAAAATTTTGCTTTTTTTGAAAAGAATAAATGTCAAACCGATTAGAATTTTTAAGCGTAAAATGAAATCATTGAGAGATTTTTTATACCTCCATCGAGATCGATTGAGACCTTCCATTTTTGAGGATGCGTCATACGACTAGAATAAAAACGACAAATGCAGCCAAAAAAGAAAAAAAAATTGCACGAAAAAGTTTGCACAAAAAAAAATTTGCATTAAAATAATTGCAGAAAAACGATGTCCCAGCCAATTAAACATTTAGCTTTTCAGTAAAAATAAAAAAAGTTGATTGCATTTTTTCAATTGACCAGAGGACCGCCCATTGGTGTGATACTGTGAAAGAAAACAAAAACCTACAAAAATGGTCAAAAGTGCAAAAATAACGGATATTTAATGAAAACCTGTTGTACCAAGAACACAGACCATTTCAGGAGAATAAAACCGTTATAAAGAATTAATTGTACTTCAATAGATAAGAGACGTGACTTGTCTATAGAGATGCTAAGCTATAAGTTAACAGAGATAAGATTAACAAATCTCAGAAATCCATTGTATTTCATAAAAAAAACAAATAATTTCACAATTCATAGTCAACAAAAACTTTTGACTAAAAGAGTTAGAGAGTTTATCTTGCCACTTCATCGAAAACTAATTGCGCCTGCTATTAGTGAGACGAAGTCATAAGACTATAAAAATAACTTTTTATACAAGCTGAACAAAAAACAATTTTACGAAACCAGTGTTCAAGCCATTAAATCTATAAAAAAATAACCCATATTAACTCATCAATTTTGCGTGTCTTGAACATCATGAAGTCTTTTTTAGAACAACTATCTCAAAATGACAGCAAAAGACCCATATAAGGTGAAAAAAATCTAAATTTCACAAAATTATTCTGATTCAAGATGTGTAAGCCCTGAAGACATCAGTCAAAACGTTTAAACGAGAAAAAATTTGTTTTCTGTTTCATCAAATCACTAACGTTCTCTCAATAATAAGGTTAAGCTCGGAAAATGATACATACTTCTAAGATACGGAAAACATTGCCAACCAGATCAAAGGAATAATTTAAAGAAAACTTTTTTTTTAATTTCAATTTGATAGTCAATAAAAACCATCAGCTACATACCGATAAGGGTTATTAAGTTCTGTTATGTATCAATATTTGGCCAATGAGACGTTTTCTTATAAAATATATGGCGTACGACAGCAAAAGTTAACAAAAAATACAGGCAAATATAAAAAGGTTCAACAAATTCTGCATGGGAACTGTGTCGCAGCCCTTAAAACCACATTTTATGAATACAATAAAAATGTTCAAATTTCGAATCTTGTAAAACTTTTTCGGTTAGATTGTTAAGTATAGTAACAATTTGCCAAAGAAACAAAAACAACAGCAAAAATGGACAACTTTGCACAAAAATTACAAATTTTTTTATGAAAACTCGTAAAACCAAAACCAAGAAACCTTTCTCATAAAACAATCCGCCCAAAAATTACCCAGTATTCTATAGGAAAAAAATTGACTTGTATTTGCTGCGAATAAGCTAAAAGATGACAGAAATAATATAAAAAGTGTTAAGTTCAAAAAATCACTGAAACTTCCTTAAAACAGATGCATTCAATGACATAAGAGAGATTAGGTAACAACCGAATGCAAGGTACAGGTTCATTTATACCTGTTGAAGAAGCCAATTGAGCTTTTGAATTTTCAGACTTAGTAATCAAACTGCAAAAGGAATAACAGTTGAAGGCAAAAGACAAGAATTCAGTTAAAATTTACTAAAGCTCTTCTTCAAAGCCATAAAAACCATTAGGTTCACTGAAAACAAATTATATCTGCATGGGATCGCATATTTACGTAAATGGGAACATTCAATAATAGATCCGTGAATAAAAAGTTTTTTTAGTAATTAACATTAAAAAACAAAAGCTAAATTTTTTGAAAACGCAGCAACAAAAAAATTGAAAATTTTCTGATGGTAAGAATCCATGATAATATCAAACCTATCCCTGACTTTTCAGTTTGCTCAATAAACCACACAACTGTTCCAACTGTTGGGGAATTAGACCATTTGTTGAGTTAAAATACTTCAGATATTTAAAAAAATTGATGCAATTTGTATAATTATCGAGTTAAACTTGCAAAAAATTTTATCGAAACTTTTAGCCAAAGAAACTCCAATCAAACAATTCAGCAACGCTCTTCTATTTCTGACAGTAACAAAAACACTCTCCCGTACAACAATCCAGCTTATGTTAAATTATATCAGCAAAATTGTGCTAAATTTTAGCAAAAATTATTGAAAATGTGAATAAAAACCGTCAAATATTCACAAAGTTTTATACCTAGGTAACTCGCTGTAAAAAACAAAATTCGAAAAAATTTTTCAATTCCGTTTTCTAGGATGTACGTGCTTTCTAACGATACCACTCACAACTCTCTACGATGAATAAATCGAACGGCCAAAATTAGGTTCCTCCCTCCTCGCTAAAGCGGGGGGGGGGGGGTCGGAACAAAACATTTCGAGTATAATTGGTATGGATAAATTTAAAAGGGATACAAATACGAGACTCCGTGTTTTTTTCAGTCTAACGCGACTAATTAACAAGTGTACGGGATTTTGTGTCTAATTTGTTTTCCTATATATTGGATTGTTGAATTATTGCATAGTTTCTTAGACAGTTTTTTCGCATTGATTCAGTAACTGACACAATTACCATGTATGTCTTGAAATTTAACTATTTCACCTTTTTTTTATCAATTTTTAACATGCAAAAATTATTATTTATCAATGCTGACTGTGCAGTTTTTTTTTGTATACGAAAATAATTTCAAAAATTAACGACGATTTATTCAGTTCATCAAAATACAAATTGAACTGTTTTGTACAAATTAAATCCACCGTACTTAATGATCTCTTGCATAGTGCAGTCTATCAAAAGAGCGCTTCAGGCGAAAGGAGTGGCCTTAATAATAACAACGAAGCTGCTGGTTGACTTTATAATCGACTTTTCGTGCGTTCATGTCCAGACCATCGTGCGGTCACCAGACCATAGTGCGTTCATGTCCAGACCATCGTGCGTTCATGTCCAGACCATCGTGCGTTCAAAATTACACGGTCTGGAAACACGGATGAACGCACGATGGTCTGGACATGAACGCACTATGGTCTGGTGACCGCACGATAGTCTGGACATGAACGCACGAAAAGTCGATTATAAAGTCAACCAGCAGCTTCGTTTTTATTATTAAGGCCAATCCTTTCGCCTGAAGCGCTCTTTTGATAGACTGCACTATGCAAGAGATCATTAAGTACGGTGGATTTAATTTGTACAAAACAGTTCAATTTGTATTTTGATGAACTGAATAAAAATTCAACAATCCAATATATACGAAAACAAATTAGACACAAAATCTCGTACGCTTGTTAATTAGTCGCGTTAGACTGAAAAAACACGGTGTCTTGTATTTATATCCTTCTTAAATTCATCCATACCGATTATACTCGAAATGTTTTGTTCAGACCCCCCCCCCGCTTTAGCGAGGAGGGAGGAACCTAATTTTGGCCGTTCGATTTATTCATCGTAGAGAGTTGTGAGTGGTATCGTTAGAAAGCACGTACATCCTAGAAAACGGAATTGAAAAATTTTTTCGAATTTTGTTTTTTACAGCGAGTTACCTAGGTATAAAACTTTGTGAATATTTGACGGTTTTTATTCACATTTTCAATAATTTTTGCTAAAATTTAGCACAATTTTGCTGATATAATTTAACATAAGCTGAATTTTTTTACGGGAGAGTGTTTTTGTTACTGTTAGAAATAGAAGAGCGTTGCTGAATTGTTTGATTGGAGTTTCTTTGGCTAAAAGTTTCGATAAAATTTTTTGCAAGTTTAACTCGATAATTATACAAATTGCATCATTTTTTTAAATATCTGAAGTATTTTCACTCAACAAATGGTCTAATTCCCCAACAGTTGGAACAGTTGTGTGGTTTATTGAGAACAAGTAAAAACTATACACCCTAAATGAAATCGATCATACTCTGATATATAAAGCCCTTTCTTGGGAATTAATCCACGTGATTGATTGGATCCTGGCTTTCACTTGTACGCTGGTTCTATAGCTGGTTTTGTGTATGCTGCAGCATACACAAAACCAGCTATAGAACCAGCGTACAAGTATAACCAGCTACTGGACGTTTTTTTCTGTATTTAATTTATTATTAAAGTTTGATAACAAACTGATAAGTATGGTCTTGATTAAATGACTTTTACAATAGCATTGACCCGGGCCGAGGTGTCACCGCCATTCAACGCAAAATTATGTAAGATAAGCGGTTAATGCGGAAATTTTTGTAAGATAAGCGGTGAATGCGGTGAATTTACATCAATCAGGCGGTGAATGCGGTGAAAAAAAACTTTATCGACTGGTAGCGCTGAAATTACATAATTTCACCGCTGAATTTAGCGGTGAAATTACATAAATTCACCGCTTCGAAAAAATGTGTCCAAATTATGTAAGATAAGCGGTGAATGCGGTGAAATTACATAAATTCACCGCTCAACTTAGTGGTGAACTTACATAAATTCACCACTTAGAAAAAATTGTTAAAGATGTTCGAGATCAGCAAAGAATGCGGTGAAATTAATGGTGAGTGTGGGAAGAATTGTTAGATTTGCCTTCCCAGTAGAACTACCCCTTAATCTTACATCTTTTTGACACTTTTTTCTAAGCGGTGAATTTATGTAATTTCACCACTAGAGTAAGCGGTGATCTCACAAAAATTCACCACATTTCACCGCTAAAATATGTAATTTCACCGCTAAAATTGCAAATCTTACAAAAATTCACCGCGCATGTTTTGCAGAAAGTAGAGTGAATTCGATTTATATTTAATAAAAAAATAATTGAAGTTAGTGAGAGATGGCGCAGTGGAAGAAGAAGTGGATGACATGCAGGTGGTGAGAGGTTCGGACCCTTCTAAGGGCGGTGAAATTACATATTTTAGCGGTGAATTGTGGTGAATTTTTGTAAGATCACCGCTTAGTCTAGCGGTGAACTTACATAATTTCACCGCATTCACCGCATTTCACCGCAAAATTATGTACGAAATTTGCGGTGAAAAAACTAACTTTTCACCGCTTATCTTACATATTTTTGCATTTTTTTCTCGACCCGGGGATTTAAAATGTGTTTATCAGCAAAAGGTGTACTTATTTTATATGGAGCTCTCGACAAAACTATTAAGAATCTTTTGACTTTTTGTAGCAGTTGATCATGTGACTGATTGTAAAAAAGAAAGTGGACACAAACTCTGTACAGCAGTTGCTGATAATCTAGAGATAGATAATTTTCCGTGTTGCTCCAAACCATCTACTCGTAACAACGGTAAATTGCTTTCTTTTTCTAAGTTGTTACAATTGGGTATATCAACTCTTATTTTTTCGACTAATTTTTGAAATATTGGTTATTATTATCCAATTGTTTCCGAAAAATCGTTTATCGATAGGCCACGGCCCAGGTGTCAATTATTGTTGATACTGAATTTTTACCTGTTCTTTTTTAAAGTTAAAACTTTGTAAAAAACAATCCGATGAATTAACAACTGAGTGAAAGCCAGGATCCAATCAATCACGTGGATTAATTCCCAAGAAAGGGCCTTAGATACCAGAGTAGGATCGATTTCATTTGAGGTGTATAGTTTTTACACCTTGTTCTATTTGCTTCAGGTTTCGATCCCCCGAATTGAAATGTTTCGTCAGATTGTTTTCATTCTCGTCCTTGTTGCCATCGCTCAAGCTGAAATCCTCGGGAGACGCTACCAAGAGAGGGACAATGTCAATGAGCGTGGGCTCTACCAACGTCGCCTCCATGAATTGGATAATGTGAGGAAGCGTGAAGGCGAGATTGAGAAGCGTTGTGTGCGGGACGAAGATTGTGGAGAGAACCTGAACTGCATTGTATTTATGTGTTGGATCTTGAAATAACAATCAAAACTGATGTACAACTGAATTGTGATAATATTTGATATCAACTGCATGCAAAATGCTCAAGAATATTTCCTCTTTGTGATTGTGCTCTTTAGTCAAAACTGACAAACTGTTTTTTGATGCTAACTTTGCGTTGTAAATACATCTATTTCATTAGTATAATCATATCATAATTTTTAGTTTCGAGAAAAAAAATATAACTTTCTCAACTTTTTCGCCAGATGCATGGGATTAATCTCGAGGGCAAAATAAGTGCGTATGGACGTCAATACATTCTTTGCAGCATTAAAAAAGAAGTGAACAGTCAAATGAAACTAATGCAGAAATAGCTTGTTACAAACTCGTTGGTGACAGAAAAGCACGAAATAACAAACCAGTCCCCAGTTTAATATTTCTCAAAAAAACTCAAAAAAATTTTCATCAAGTACGGGAGAAGTAAAGTTTACTTATCGTTTATAGTCGTTCTCTCTGGTCCCCTATAATTAAGTTTAATTTATGCATTTATCACCTTATCTTTTGCATTTAGGTATAAGATTATAGATAGTGCTGAAAACTTGGCAGGCATAAAACTCCCAAGTTCTTTTCTCGCACGGCAGTAAATTCCAGTCAAAAATTTTTTTGGAGACCAATTGCAGTTTTGTTTGCCGTTATTCTTTAACATAAATTAACTCATAATTTTGAAAGTCTGTCGTAAATGAATTTACATTTACTCAACTACAATAAAAAAGAAGCATTGGCAATCAACTAAAAACAACCCGCACCTAAATTCAGGTGCGTCTCAGTACTGGTCCAGTATAAAGGCAATTCTCAAATTTTAACTGAACCATAGACTGATTCAAGTTGCTTTTCTGACTTGACAGATTTGCGTGCATTTTGAATTTTTAATGGTCAGACTAGAGCCAATCCTGTTTTTTACTGGCCAGAGTTGCGTCAAATCTGATTTTTTATTTGCCATACTTGCGCTTATTCTGATTTTACAACAGCAAAAATTGCGCCAAAATTAATTCTTTACTTGGCAGCCTGGCACCAATTCTGAATTTTACACAAAAAATGGCGCAAAAAAAGCAAAAACCCAAAAAGCCAAGAGTTGCTAAAAAAGATTTCAAAACTAGTCGGAGAAACGTCAAAAAGAGCCAGAAAAAAACGTCAAAGATAACGTCTGGATTGACTTGATTGTCCTGTGGGCCAAGCCATATCTTTTTGGGGTGATAATTTTTCGGATCAGAGGTCCTCGGGCTTCTTAGGGTGTTCCTCCTTTTAACGATTTGCCTCTAAAATTAATGCTAGACATACTGAAGAATCGAGACGTGTCGATTTTTGAATAGAATTGGCTTAAAACGGCCCAAAAACACATGAAATACACTCGAAAAGGCCCCATCTGTGTCAAATAAACCCCAGCTGGAGCACCTCGCCTGGTGAAAATTTTCTGTTTGATATGCACCCGGCATCATTTTATAGCCCCCGGGAAAAGGGGCCCAAAAACAATTGTGAAAATTGTGGCGCGTTACGAAATTTTATGGAATCCAAATTTTTGATATTTTCGTTTTGACTTGGGAGTCATCTTTCCAAGTGCCATTCAAGCTTGATATGACTTAAGCAATTGATATTCCAATGATTCAGTACTAATTTTCTAAGAAAGACTTGCATTAATAACCCAGCTTGTGTTATATCAATCTAAAAAAACTGCTCCTTCACCAGAATTGTGGCGCAATGGTAGCATGCCTGGACTCGGTTCAGGAGATATTAGATTCGAGTCCTCTAAGCTGTAATTTTTTTTCAGTACTTGAAGTTACCTAGTTTCACAATTGGGTTGTTAGACATTTATACGTGCCACGTACTGAATCGTACTTGGAGTTGATCGGTAAGGGAAAGTTTTCAGTGTAGTTTGTCGATTGTCGGGTGGAATGCATTGAACTTGTTTGAAGAAAATATTACATTTCTGTTAATGTTCCTTTTCTGAGAGCATCTTCCTTTAATTGTTCACGGGAATGGTTTTTGACTAGATTTTATTACATCAGGAATACATATTTGGCATGCATATTGTTAGTATTTAGCATGCATCAATATACAAACTAGCCGTTTTCTTGCCTTGATCGGTACTGTACGTTAAAATAGACCAGGCACAGCATCTTTTTCCTACCTATCATTTAGCCACACTGCAAATTTTACACACTTTTAGATGGACTAAAATTTTTCACTATTATTTTTGAATCACGGTATGCTACCTTTCCTGAACTATTTTGAACTCAGAAGCAAGAAAATGAAGCCCGAATTGGGCATTTTACGCATTCACTCTAAGTGAAGAGTGTGGAAGATGAGATGCCAATAGGATAATCAGTAGCCCCAGTTGACGAAATTGATGTAATTCAATTTATGAGTCCTAGAGAACACATCGCTATCGTTTACTAGATACCAGAGCATGTCATCTCACCAGTTAAAAAAGATCAATTAAAAAATTTTAACAGTAGATTTTTATAAAATGCCGTCTTCTGCCTCAATAAAAATACGTCGCTCAAAGCTGAGTAGATCATGGACCGCAACGCAAACTTTCGAATACTGGAGCGGAGCCGTAATCCGTTGTTCAGTGCCAATTTTACTTGAAATTAACTATTCTTGTTAGGTCACTTTTTGCAATAATCTGCTGCTCAAAAACAGAAGATGACATGCGTTATCATGAAGTGCAGAATTTTGAACAACAGCGTTGTGAAGTCGAGAAACGTATGTTTGCCTTACAGAGCTCATTTACTAGCACACTTTTAGAACAAAGTGTGTAGATAAAGCGTTTATCTTCTTAGCTATCAAAATTGCTATTGCGGTGTTGCCAAATAGCTGAGTAACGTCTTAACAGGACTAGAGGAAGTGAAGACTATGATGAAAACAGAAAACAGCTATATACAGAGGTTAGGCTACTTTCTCTGCGGCATTTGCGCGACACTATTTTTTCCGGCGACCAAAAATTACATCATCATAGTACTTGTTTTGAGCTGTTGTAGTGGCAACAGGAGTCATTTAAAATTAACTGAATCATAAATTATCTTGAATTACCTTTCAAAAAAATTCCGTGGAAAGAGAATCACATGTTATCTGAATCTACTTTTCAAAACAATTGTGTAGAAATTTTGGCGATGAGGAAAAAAATGCAACTCATCAGATAGATTAAAATCGATTTTATCAATTACATTTTTTTATGAACTAAAAATTGGTCATGATCAGCAAAATTTTCTACAACCGCAGTTTAGGTCTAGTTTATTTAACCTCGGGAACATACTGGTAAATCAATTTTAAACAAATTCTTAAATGATAATTTATAAACAAACTAAAAACCAAAACAAAATAATTTTAATAATTTTGATAATTACCTAAACAGAACTTTTGGGGGCGTTTTTTTAAAACTTTGAACTTTTTTCAAATTTGTAAAGCGTGGATTTTTATGCAAAACTATTGAAAAATTTATCCTCGTATGCAAACATAAACGGTAAAACTGTTTTTAAGTGTGAACACAATTGCAATTTAATGAGTCTTAACAACAAAAATATTTTGAAATTTTTGCCTCCGAACTAGAATAAAAAGTCTAAAGACATTGGTATAAAAGAAGAGATATCATTCACTGATGATAAAATTTAAAAATAATTTTTCTTTTGTTTTTAACTCCCGCACTAATACAATGCATCGCATGCTTGTGACCCTGTTCAAGAGTAAAAATGTATTAAGTGTATTCATTTACTTACTCATGAGAAAAATATCCTCCTCCGGCTCCTGGTTTTCGTGGATTTTTAAAGACAGCTAATAAAATGTCGACGACTTAAGACATGCCATAAAACGTGCTTGACTTTTACTACTTCTTATTTGCATTAATTGCAATTTAGTAAGGCTCAATCAGATACAAAGTGTCAGTTTGGAGGATTTTTTTATCCTCTTATCCCTACGTAATCTTCGGGAGGAGGTTCCTGTTTTCTTCTCAACGACCATTACAGTGGCGCACTGTATTTTGCTACAATAAATGTTTTTCTTAAAAATTTTTATGTGACAAATTAAATTTTTCTTGGACCGTTGGTTTTTCTGATAATTAACCAAGCCGGATTGTAATAAACTGCAAAAAATTAGGCCAAAATTGACTGCTTTATACTGTTTTCCTCCACTACACTATGGCTGAGATAGTTACTCTCAAAGCTCCAAAAATGATGAACGTCGTAAAATTTTTGATTACTGAAGACGCAGCAAAATAAAAACCTTAGAAAAAAAGAGAAGAAGATGGCTTGGCAACCAGAAAAAAGCAGATATTATTAAGACAATCTGCCATTTACTTGGAGCGGGGGGGGGGGTTGGTCCCACACTTACAAGATTTTCTGCTCCTAAAAATTTGGTTTCTTGTAAAATAAAACTAACATTCAATTTACAGCAGCTTTGTAGAATAATATTATGATACATTGGCTGCTAAAACTTGAACAATAATTTCATTTCACAAACATTCAAATATTCAGAGGAAAGGTTTTGTTTGCGGGTTGTCTAACCTCCGTCACCCCTCCAAGCATATGGCAGCTTTCTGCTGTTTGAGTATCTTATGCAGAAAAAGAAAAAGCGACTTGAAAGTTACTTTAAAAGGTAATTTTAAAAATTGCCTGTAAATAGACCAGCCCCAATTTTCTTCGAAAAAGTAAAGAGTTTTCAAAAGTTGTTCACTAACGTACTGTCAAAATTGTTTTTGGCTTTAACGCCTGAAATGCACTGTATGCTACGAACGAGCCCTCAAAAATGTTTAATTTTGTTGATTGCATTTCTTTCACCTGCGCAATACGGGGGGTCAAAACAGTTTTAAAAATTTCAGTTTTTTAAAACAATTGTTAAGGAATATTGAGGTTCTAAAGTAGTCTGGATAAGGTTTTGTGCTATGAAAGAGGTCGCGAAAAAAATTTATTGTCGACTTAATTTTCTATTTTTCTCAAAAAATAAATCAAGATTGAATTTCTCTGGAAAAAGTTGTGGTTCAACTTTAATACGCGATACTAATAGCAACACCTTTTCATTATTGGATATTGTCATTTGAGATTAAGCATCACATATTGCAAAACAAATAGACGCTTTTGCAGTTTGATGATTTGAATCAAATAGTTTTTAAAAGTTTCGCGAAATTGCTATTTTTGCTCTTTTGGACTATTGTAAACTGCCGAATCTGATGAATCTTGACATTTATTGTAAAACACTTGTTTTAGCTTACTAATGAACCTTTTTTATTTGTATGTTCAGTAGTTAAATGGACATCTTCTCAACAAACATTGCAACCCGACTTGGCGTTTTTATCCAATTTGTTCTAAATAATCCACTAAAAAAATTGGTACAATCTTATTGCCAGGTTTCGGTAAGTAATAAGAATGACGGATGAATAAGTGAATATAACGTTTGATTTTAGATAATTTATGTTTAAGTTTACAAATTTTTGCCTGATAAACATGAGAGGAATTGCTTGCTTGCTTCGGTCGACGCCGTCAAGATTTAAGCAAATCTTAGGAGCGTTTATCATGTCGAGTATTTCTGAGATGAACGCTGAGTTTTGCAATCAGGAATTAGATTTGACATTCAAATATTTTGTCGTTGAAAATTTATTGGTCACTATATAAATATTTTCAAAAGATTAGAGTCATTGCAAATTGTAGGATTATTAATGATAGTTCCATTTTTTGACATCTACTTTATAACTACCAACACACGCTCTTTAAGATCCGTTGTTTTGATACTTTTTTGTTGTTTTGTTTGAAAATTTTAAGGTGAGCTGATTGCAATAAAAAGCTTCAAGAGTTCTAAAAGAGAGTGATGTTGGAGAAATACACACATCTTTAAAGTGCACCCACTCATCCGTCTCGTTAACCAAATATCTTTAAAAGAACAAAAAATTTAAAAGATCTAATAAAACAATTTCAATGTCAATTTATTGTGGCTTTTAATGTCATATTTCAAAAGCTAACTTAAACAATCGAAAGAAACGAGTTTCACAAACAACCCGTTTTGAACATGTCTCTCCGTGATAGTTGCGCATATTGTATTTTCGATAGATTTGTTTGTAGGTCGTCAAACTATTTGGAGGAAGTTTGGGACAACTTCCGTCGGCGAAAGCAGTCTTAAGTTGCTCTTTGGTTTCAATTAAATTTTATCCCGCTGAGCTTTGTCTTTCTTCTTTTAAAGTTGCCCGAATTTTGTTGCCTGACGGCTTTTTTAATTTTATTATCTTTAATTGTCGCAAATTGGATCTCCACAGACTATCAGTCGTCAATACCCTAGTCGAGAACTGGACTTTATGAAAGGACCTATTAACTCCAGGTCGGTGTTAAATATTGAATTAAATTACACGGTCGAGGACTGAGGTGTTAATGAGATCATATTGGGCGTCAAAGTAATCAAATCTGATGCAAAGATATTGAAAAGGACAGAAAAGTAATTTTCTGTAAATCTTTTCTCTTTGCACATGAGTTATTTTACGTCAGAACTCTAATTAAGGACCAAATGGAAAACAAACCAAATCATATGTAAATTATTTCAGAAAAGTGAGGCTGGATGCAAGTTCAGCTGTTCAAAGAAAATCATTAGTGCGGTCTTTTAAACTACAACTGAATCATCCTATTTCGCAACTATAGTTTTTATGAGTAGCTATTATCATGGTGGAAGCAAACACCAAGAATTGCTCCCGGAGTGTTGACTACCACCGAAACAAAGCCATAGCAGGAAAAAGGGCCATTTTTCATGAGGATCCAAAACTGAAGCATTCATTCCAAGATCAGGCGCCAGAGTCGAAATTCTGTCGAAAAAAAAACGCGTAAGAAATTCGGTGAACAGTGGTGTAATGTTTCATTGCAAAGAGCCCGCATCTTTTAGCGATGAATGCGGTGAAAACGGTGAAAATTTTCTGGGTTTCTGTTTTTTAGCGGTGAATTTCCGTAAGGTTTGCGGTTTTTCACCGGAATTCTTAGGAAAAAGCAACGCCGAACACGGGTTTGAACCCTCTCACCTGTTTTTAGGTCAACCACTTCTTAATCCACTAGGACCTTTTTCGCTTACTGTTCAGATATTTCTATTAAAATTAAATCCGATTCAACAAATTTTATGGAAAACATGCATTGAAGATATCTAAGATTCACCGTTGAAATAATTTTCCCGCTTAGGCGTTGAAAAAAAATCGCCGCTACCAACAAGAAGCGAGGCAAAAATTAAACCACAAATCTTACAAAAACCTTTATAGCGATCTTTAACAATGAATTGACCTTTGATGTTTTTAGGGGAGAATTTGGGTTAGAATTATGAGTTTGAATTGATTTGAACACCTCTTTTTTCCAATAAAATCCATCATTTTTGAAACCTATTTTTCATTTATATGCAGCTAAAAACAGAAGAAACTCTTGCTTTTCTCTAGAGAAGCTACACAACAACTCTTATTGTGTTAGATTTCTCATGCGTAAACTTGCTACAGAACTATTTTTAAAAATGGCAAGTTAAGATGAACAGAGAGCTTAAAAAGGAAATAACTTTGTCTAAAAAACTACTTTTGCTACCGGTACTACAGTTGTATGCGCGTTTCAAAAAATTTTTTTGCAAAAGTAGCATTTTTTACCACGTTCAACACATTCACCTCAAATCTTACATATTTTCATTAAAAATTGAGTTGGCATTCATTATTAAATTGTGCTAAATTTGTGGTGAAACTTTGTAAAGTTCGCAGTTTTTAGCGCTGATTTCTTTTCATGGTTATCAGCGCATTCACCACTATTGCTACTATATTTTTTGCAATTAATCTGCAATGAAGATAGTTGGCAAATATGGCGGTGAATTTTTGTCTTTCTTGCAACTCTAAACAATTAACTTTAACTTTCGCGCCGCCCTCAACGCTATTCATACATTTCTATTTTAATATTTTCTGCAATAAAAAATCTGGTAAATTTGTGCAAGATTTGCGATTCTAAATGTGAATTTAATTATTTCACCGCTCTCTACGTATTGACCGCTTTTGTTACATAATTTTTTTCTTTTTTGCGGTGAAGATGTTTAGTAAATTTAGCGGTGAAATTTTGTAAGATTGCGATTCTTTGTGAATGATTCTTTTTTTCACCGCATTCACCGCATTCAACGCAAATAATTGCAATTTTTACATATTTTCACAGCATTCACTCCAATTCTTACAATTTTTAATGGTTTTTATCGTTGACACTTGGAACCGGAAAGTATGGATTTCGATGCATGTTGCGCAAGTGACGTCCGGGGGTGGAGTTGCATTGATTGATATGGAAATCCTACTATCTGCAGCTCACTCTTTCCGCGACAAATACGGTGCAAACTGGGATTCACTAAAATAGGCATAGTCGGATAAAAATCGAGAAATGGCAGCTGAAAAAGATCCTGAAATGGCCACAATTGTTGAGCGAAAATTGAGCAAACCTCAAAAACTTGATCGGAGTAAAGAAGATTTGAACGGAGATACATAAGACAAAACAGCAAAATTGACCAAAGTTGCCGGAGACGATCTGATAGTACAGATCATAACATATATTTTTATTAAAATCAAAGGCATGAGAGTGATGTGTCGCCGAGATATTTTTTCTAGAACGTTCAGAATAATTAGCAATTTTGAATTGTTTAGAATTCTATCCAATAACATTTTTTGACCTCGAATAATTCATATACCTAGTTAAAAGTGAAATTTCTATAGCAGTCAGAGCTGATACGGTGTTCACCCGGACTTGAGTCTCAGAGCTTATCACGCTGAACCAGCACGTTTCAAGAGTAAAAACCTAACTCAGTTCTGAAATATTGATGCTCCAGAATATTTCAAGTTTTTTTATGTGCAATTTCTCTTTGTTGTGAATCTATTGAGGTCATAGAATTCACCCAGGCTAAACTTATCCTGTATAGTCTGAAAAGTACTCAGACCCCCAATATGAAATTTGGGCAGAATAAAGTCATACTTTTGTGGCTTATAGCTGCTAATTACTATAGAAGTATACACTCTATTTATACAAAAGCTAGTTTGTAAGCAATTACCATAAAGCCTATTTAGCTTAGTGATTCCGACTTGCTACGCAAATTAAATGTTACAAGTACCTACGCGGTAGTTCGCGTCGCATATAAAGCATGTAAAAAAACTTTACTCAAAACTCAAGACTGTCCAGTGTAAATTGTGACTTGACCAGAGTAGTGGCCATTCTAAAAAACGAAATGTCTCTAGACTGATTGAGCCCTGATTTGCTCTGGCACCAAGCCCCGGGTAACAGACTACTGACACAAATGCTGTCACAAAATAGAAGGACCAGATAGACATTTTCTCAGGCACAAAATCTACGCTCACAAAATAGTCTGACGACAAATCGCACCCACAAAGACTATAATGACTCTATACTCAAAACTATATATTTTTTTCAATTTTTGTTCATTAACCTAACCAAAAAGAAAGAAACCTACAGCAAAACAGAAAATAACATAATCTTTTTAGAGAAAAAAATCTATAATTCATTTTTGAATGTGATATGTTTACATTTTAAAGGTTTACGTGAAACTCTATTCAATTCGTTTACTTTGCGTAGTGACTTTGCATGACGAGTTTTGCATTTTTCTGTTGCTATAACATTTACTATAATTTTCCTATAGTTTTTTTTATAATTTTTCCTATCCTTTTTTTATAACATTTATTATAACTTACATCAAACCTCTGCTCAATTTTATCGCCACTTGAGTTACCAATTAGGATCCAACAAAGTAATTAATTTTTTTTCAGTCAGATTTTTATGACACATTGCAAAACTCAAAAATTGCTCTTATTCGTATATCTAAAATTATTCTGGCGTCAAAACTAAGTGGAGGATCTCAATTACAAAATGTTATCTCACATGGATCATAAATTCGACGTGGATTTCGCAAGTCATAAAACTATAATGTTGTCTTTGTTATAATCCTTTAAAAGCGTTATTCGAAGTATTACAAACAAAAAGTTGAAAATCTCTCTTTTACGTGTGTACATAGTTGCCAACAGATTCAAATTTTCTATGTTAAACCATCTAATGATTTCACAATAGATGGTAGGCTATGGAGTTTTTAATGGATTGGAACGAATTGGAATTAATGCCGTTTAATTTCATTAACAAACAGTGAGTTCCGAAAGAAGTAGTCTGATGAATTTAATGTATCACCTTACTTGAGTTCAGTACATGATTTGATTTCTCGTTTTTTATAGGATAATATTAGTGGATAGTTGGGACTATACAGTTGATTTTAGTGGAAAATTTTGAAGGAAATTTTGACTGGCGTTGTTTCTTTAACGGCCATAGTCGAGGAATGAGCGGAACAAAAATGCAAGAAATGAGCGGCATTTGAGCAAACAGTTGAGGGAAATCCCTTCAAAACCCTTACACTTTTTCGACCGAAATAAGCGGAACTTGAGCGGAATTAAAAATGCAAAAATGAGCGGAATTAAAGCGGAATAAAAAATGCAAGAAATGAGCGGAATTTGAGCGGAATAAAAAATCCAAGAAATGAGCGGAATGGTCGGAATGAGCGGATTCTTTAATAATTGGCTGCAGGGGGGGCCAATGGCCAGCTAAAATAGGAAGATTAAGTAGCTGATACTGTGTCGGAAAATTTTCTCAAGTCTAGTTAAAAATCGACCTGTTCTGGTTTTTTACCCTCCTCCTTTTTCCCTGGCTTGGGACAGGCAGTGGCGGAGTTACTTTTAAAATAGCTATAGGAGAATTCAGCAGAGCAATAGGTACAAAGCCTAGGCTAAATATTCGATCTCCAAAACAAACAAACAAATTAAAATGAAAAAAAGCAAACATTTTGAAATAGCTAAAAAAGTTTGGTTAAAAAACCGATTTAAAGATTTTCACAGTTCTGGTTTTTTACCTTACTCCTTCATTCCTGGCTTGGGACTGTGCCGCAATAAATAACAGACTGTATTTTCGCAATAAATTCGACGCAATAAATTCGACGTCGATTTCGCAAGTCATAAAACTATAATGTTGTCTTTGTTATAATCCTTTAAAAGCGTTATTCGAAGTATTACAAACAAAAAGTTGAAAATCTCTCTTTTACGTGTGTACATAGTTGCCAACAGATTCAAATTTTTTATGTTCAACCATCTAATGATTTCACAATAGATGGTAGGCTATGGAGTTTTTAATGGATTGGAACGAATTGGAATTAATGCCGTTTAATTTCATTAACAAAGAGTGAGTTCCGAAAGAAGTAGTCTGATGAATTTAATGTATCACTTTACTTGAGTTCAGTACATGATTTGATTTCTCGTTTTTTATAGGATAATATTTGTGGATAGTTGGGACTATACAGTTGATTTTAGTGGAAAATTTTGAAGGAAATTTTGACTGGCGTTGTTTCTTTAACGGCCATAGTCGAGGAATGAGCGGAACAAAAATGCAAGAAATGAGCGGAATTTGAGCAAACGGTTGAGGGAAATTTTTTCAAAACCCTTACACTTTTTCGACCGAAATAAGCGGAATTTGAGCGGAATTAACAATGCAAAAATGAGCGGAATTAAAGCGGAATAAAAAATGCAAGAAATGAGCGGAATTTGAGCGGAATAAAAAATCCAAGAAATGAGCGGAATGGTCGGAATGAGCGGATTCTTTAATAATGGGCTGCAGGGGGGCCAATGGCCAGCTAAAATAGGAAGGTTAAGTAGCTGATACTGTGTCGGAAAATTTTCTCAAGTCTAGTTAAAAATCGACCTGTTCTGGTTTCTTTACCCTCCTCCTTTTTTCCCTGGCTTGGGACAGGCAGTGGCGGAGTTACTTTTAAAATAGCTATAGGAGAATTCAGCAGAGCAATAGGTACAAAGCCTAGGCTAAATAATCGATCTCCAAAACAAACAAACAAATTAAAATGAAAAAAAGCAAACATTTTGAAATAGCTAAAAAAAGTTTGGTTAAAAAACCGATTTATAGATTTTCACAGTTCTGGTTTTTTACCTTACTCCTTCATTCCTTGTTTGGGACTGTGCCGCAATAAATAACAGACTGTACGTTTTTTTCCGATCAAATTCCGCTCATTTCTTGCATTTTTTCCGCTCAAATCCGGTCATTCCCTGTTTTTTTTATTCCGCTCAAATTCCGCTCATTTCTCGCTTTATTTTTTATCGATTTTGCTAATTCCGGTGAAATTACGCTCACTTCGGTCATCTATTGCATTTTTTGAGCGGAATTTGAATGGACTCCTCGACTTGGGGGACATACACAAACCACTCTAGCAGTGCGATTCATTGTTGATTCAGTGCAAAAACCATACTGGATTTTGTCCGGCCCATTGCTCTGTTCATGTCCCACTTTTAAAGTTACAGTCAGGTTTTTGGAGGTCAATGAGTTATTAAACTGACTTGTTTCTGAGCATGAAAGTTTTCAGCCTCTGTTATCTGTCTGGGCATGACTAAGTTTATTCTTCCGTTTGCCTGTGTAGCATTAATTGCCGGTTGACAATTATCTGCGCATAAAGGCGCGTATCAATTTACACGCTTTTATTTGCCGTCGCAAGAGGCAACTAAATTTTCGCTACTGCATTTGTTTGCACTTAATATAGAAACGTTCACTACTGCATTTGTTTGCACTTAATATAGAAACGTTCACTACTGTATTTGTTTGCACTTAATAGAAACGAAACAAACTAGATCGAAATTGAATTATGCTCATATTCATGCTCAATGACACACAGGAAATGGAAAATAAATGCATCAAAATGGACTTCACTAACTGTTTTCGAGGTTCTATAAATCTTCTATCAATTTCAGGGGTTTGATACTATGTTGATGGATTCTGGCTACATGTGTTGCAGTTATGTATTGCGCACGTGACACGTAGACACAATGCGCGCACTGAAAACGTTTTTTTTTTCAAACTGAGCACAAACTTCTCATAACTCGGCGACCGTCTTTTACGATGTTTCCTTTCATCATCGATCTTCCTCAACGTCAAAATTCTGTGGCAAGTTCTTGACTCCGTATCCGCAATTAATAACACTAGTTCTCTATCTTCACATTCAATCATCGACTCATGCAGTTCAACGATAACTTCCAACCTTACAATAATCAAACTCAATCAACAGGTGTAAACAGTGGCAACAGGAAAACAAGTTTCAATCAGATCTGAGATGCACAACATATGAAGACCATTGAGTCTACTATTCAAACGCTGGAAAAAGATAAACATAAATAGACTGATTAACACTGGGATTAAAACCCCACGGGCGAAAGCCCGAAACTTGAACTACTTAAATATATACATTGGTGCATTCACATCTTTCAGGTGGAAACGGTGGAGGTCGTTGGAAGTCGGTGAAGGTCGGTGGCGGAATTTGGTGGCTAAGGATGGTGGAGGTCGGTGGAGATCGATGTGCGAGTTAGTTGTGGTGGAGTTTGGTGTAGTGGTGTAGTTGTGGTGTAGTTAGTAGAAATAGCTATAGAATAGCTCGTGAGGGCATCGCCATTCTAAAGTAATCATGCATGACATCGAGTTATTCGAAATTTTCAAAATTTTTTATGTACAGTCTGTCAGGTCTTTGTATGGACAGTCGGATGTGAAAATTCTGTGCAGTTTTGTCCAATACTTTAAATTAGGCTGCGAAGAAAAAGGACAGACTGGGATGTTTCTTAACCGACTCTGGGCAGACTGGCAGAAGTATTTACACTTCTATTTGTCTGGTTCAGTAATGGTTACTATTGAAAGTCAATGGTACAGCACTGAAACTCACTGTGACCAAGGTACGGGTAAGTATCACTTATATCTGTAAGCTTTAGACTTTATCCTTTTGAATTATTTTCAGTTTGCTTAAAATGGGATATACATTTCAAGGCCGACTATAAAGCTTCTCGTGGTTATGAAAATAAGTTCAAAAAATTATTGGCCAATCGTTCACTTCATTATGTGTGCATTTATACGTGGTTAACTATCGGCCGAACCAATTCAGTCGGCCGAACTTTATGATCTCTGATGTTTTATGGTCTGGCAAAATGAGCTTCTGGCTATAGGAGTGATGGGGATTTGACTCAAATATAAACGAAAAACTGCTCAAGTCAATATGCCTACCAGCTTCAGCAAAACTCCTAAATAATACGTTACACGATTCTAGCCATAAATTCAAACGCGTTTCACTTAATGGGCCAAATGCAGGTGATTTCAAGGAGCAATTTACAAGAGAGATATTTAGATAACAGGCAAGGACAGTTTTTCATTCAATATTTATCATTTATAGTTTGCTTCTTTTCCAGGTTTGAACCAAAGAATTAAAAATGCTCCGACAGATTGCTCTGATTCTGGTCATTGTTGCCATCGCTCAAACTGAATTCCTCGGGAGACGCTACCAAGAGAGAGACAATGTCAATGAACGTGGGCTATACCAATGGCGCCTCCATGAACTAGATAATATGAGGAAGCGTGAAGACGAGATTGAGAAACGTTGTGTGTGGGACGAAGATTGCGGATCTAACCAGAGTTGCATTTTGTTTGTATGTTGGAGCTTAAAATAACAACCAAAACTGATGCACAACTGAAGTTTAATAATATTTGATATGAACTGCATGCAAATTTCTCACGAACTTTCCTCACTGCGGTTCTATTTTATTTTCAAAACTGACAAATAATTTCCGGGTGCTAACTATGCGTTCTAAATATTTTTAATAGCCGCACAGCGATAGCTGGGGCTATCATTGGCCTTCTCTTGGTTTTTTTTACAATTCAAAGAATTTTTACAATTCAAAGAATTTGAATTGTATTGGGGCGCTGTCGTTTTACGACTCGAAGAGGAGTGTTGGAGAAGTCGTTTTTAATCAATTTTATTGGAGTGATTTTTGAAGCGGGAAATGAAACGCGTGAAAAAATTTGGAGTGATTTTGTCGCTGAACAAAAGTGAAGAGCGGATTGAAAAGAGAGTGGTTTTTGTTCATACCGCTGTTTTTGAGAGAGCGAGAAATTGATATGTGAAAAAATTTTCTCTAAGCGAGCGAAATTTTTTTGTTCACGTGCGGCATTTTACAGCAGTTTTTTTCATTTATTTTGGTTAAGAGGTTTGGTTATGATTTCGTTTTAATTTTAGGCTGTTTTCGGTAGTGGTTTGAAGGTTTCGGGAACTTAATTTGAATTTTTTGATAATTCGGATGTTTTTAAAGTATTTTGCTGAATTTCGGGCTAATTTTTGCGGTTTTTTGACGATTTTTTTGTTTTACTGGCTCAAATGGGTATTGAAGAAACCCCTCGTACTAGAGCAATTTTATTATATCAATTGTTTACAGTTTTGTGGGTAAGAATCTCTTTTTTGTAAGAAATATGACAAAAAATGGCGAAAATTGGAACTATTTTACTTAATTTTTTGCAGTTTTTCGTTTTGTTTTCTGTTTTTAGCTAAGTTTATTTGCCTATTATGACTTGTCTATTGTTTTGCGAGCATCTGGATACCCTATTGGCTGAAGGGAATTTCTTTGGATTTATATGTTATTGAAATATTAAAAAAATGTAGTAACTTTTTCGAGTTTTTCAGTGAAAGTTGTTTTTAAGAGCTTTTTTCATAATTTTAGCCTATAGCATTTTTTCAAAATTCGCATAAGTGGTTCTTGTAAGTACTAGTTGTTTTGATGCAGTTATTTTGGCAGAAATAGTTTTTTCGGGATCTCAATTTATAACAAAATTTGATAAGATTTTTTATCTTATTTAAACAGATTTGATTTTATTGTTTTTACTTTTTTGTTTCATGACTTTGTTTCAAGATAATCATAAATTAGTAAAAGCACGTTTCGTTTGATGATTAGTTGGATGGCGTGTAAATGTATTTTCAGTTCAGTCGTTTCAGGAATTCTTCCGTCTATGTTTTTTTTAAGATCTGTTCACACATTTTCATGATTTTTGAAGTCAAATTGGAGTAGTGATTTTGGTCATGCCGAAACAGGAAATGGAGCGAAAAAGCGAGTGGTTTTGTGGCGTGAATTTTTTTTGCTCTAATTTTAAAGTAGTGAGAAAACGGTGTTTGTACAAAAATTTGGTTTCGCGGTAGTGGTTTTTTGTTCACATGCGGCAATTTCACTCTGATTTTCACTGTTTTTTCGGTTTTTTGGATCGGATTTTTTCTAAATGGTTTTCCCATTCCATTCACAGCCCATTCTAGGCCTAGTTTTTTGTTTGAATTGAATTTTCATTTCTCGCTAGTGGTTTTTTTTATCACATGCGTCATTTTGACATTGATTTTCAGTTTTTTTTCTTATTTTTTGATCTGATTTTTTTTTAAAAATGGTTGTCTCAATTCACTCATAGTCCATTCTTGGTATAGTTTTTCTGTTTAGTCAATGAATATTCTTTGAATTGTACGTCTGGACTTGTCCTGCTATGTTTTTTTTATTTCGTCGTCATGATTTTTGTTACGACCGTATGACGTCACAGCCACTTTTTGTTCATTCGTTCACGCAATTTTAAATGGATTGCATGTTTGACGTCTTTTTTCGCTCTTAGTGGAGCGAGTTTTTTTGTTCATTTGCGTGATTAAATTTTTGGTCACACTTGACTTACCTCACTCTCAAAAATGACTTCCTCACTTTGAAATTGACTTTTTTTACTTGAATTCAAAGAGATAAGGTCAAATGGGTGTGTGTCACTCTAAATGAAGATTACTTGAGATCAACTAATGGAGGCAGCAATAACTTATACAGATTGTAATCCAAATATAACAGATCAGCCTTCAATGACAAGACGAATTTTTTTGGTCTGTTTTTCTTTACTGTTTTTTTAGACGGCCGATCTACGAATCTATTGCGGCTATTTTCTGGCAATCTGCCAGCTATGTTTCATTTATATAATCATTTTGTAATTTTTAGTTTTATAAATATAACAAGTTTTGCTGATTTTTTCCCAGAGGCATAGGATTACTATGTTGAGTACAAACGAAGCGCGTAAATGTTGCAGAAACTGTTTGTTATAGGCTCATTGCTCATATGTTAAAACAATGAAACCAGATCCCAGGTTCCTATTTCGCAAGAAAAAACTTGAAAAAATTTTCAACGAGTACGTGAGAAAAAAATTCTTTTTTTTCTAAGTGCAGAAAAAAAGGTACTTCAACTACAGTTAATTGATACAGTCTTTCTCTCTGGTTCCAATAAAATGACGTTCATTTTAGCTATCTTTTAGCTATCTACAACTCTATATGTTCTATTGAGGGATACGATGATACAATATTGGTGACGACTCGGCAAGTATAAAACTCCCAGGCTGTTTTCTTACACGGGAGAAAAATCCAGTTGAAATTGTCATTGACGACCAATTGCAATTTTGTTTGCCCCTAATCAATGCCAAAACAAAATGCGTGTTTTAAAGGTCTATTGTAAATGAACGTACATTTATTCAATTACAATAAAAATGATGCAATGTTAACCAAACAAAAAACAAAGTTTTCAATGTAGTTTGTTGATTGGTGGGTGCATTGCATCGAAATTGTTTACAGTATATATGAAAAACTCTAAAATATTGTTGAAGTGGTATCATGGGTTTTAATAACACAGAGTTACAGTATTAGAAAGCCGCAATTTTTAGCAAATATAAGGTAATTTTTATAAATTTTCATGATTTCTGACAGTTTTTGCACACTGTCTTTATTAAAAAAAACTTATAAAGCAACCAACACTCTCACAATCTATAATCTTTTAAAGAGGGCCGTAATCTTTCCTCTACGTAAAAGACACAATTCGAGGGAGAGTGCAAAAACAGCCTGGAATAAAAAATCAATTTAGTAAATTTACCGCATGTTTGCCACAAATTGCACGTCAAAATATATTCATAACCAAATTTGTGTTTGTGTTATCTAGCTGGCAGCACATCTGCAAGGTTTTATAAAACCAATTGGGACTATTCCGTTTTTAAGTGTACAGAAAAGTTTTAAGACTGTTAAAAATCAGTTCGAATGAGACAATTTCAATATACAGAGAAGTGAAATATAATTTTCTTCTAACTTTCAAAACAAGTTGTGAACAATCATAAAATATCTAAATATCAATTTTGACTGTATTCCATTATACTATGGTAGCCTTGCTTGAATCATTTCCTCAGACAATAAAATGAGTAAAAATTAAAAAGGTAGGAAAGAGGGTTCATGTTTTTGTCAACAATGAAATTGGTTGATTTGATGTCTATTTCATGAACCCGGTTTTTTACGTCTCCAACAATTGAAAACACTGGAATGGTCATTTTTGAAAAGTTTATTTTTCTATCCAAAAAGAACTCTAGTGTTTAGAAAAGAATATTTTTTCTGCTTTTAGTTTTTACCTTTTCAAAGTTGATTTTTGCCATTTTGAGAGCTCCAATTGGCCTGAAGTATTCGACTTCTTTGGAAATCTCATTCCTACAGACAAAGAAGAAGGAATGTAATTGTTTTTATAAAGTAGAAAACAAATCGTTGTTAAAAAAATTTTTTAAACGAAACTTTGAAAAAAAATAAATGTTTCTTTTTGGAATTTTTGGTCAGATAGATTAAGTTTTTTATTTTTTTTGGGCTTGGAACTGTAAAGCAAAACTTGGAACTGGCTAATTTCATCAAATCGAATAACGTCTCTATGAAAACTTTCAATTTGTGTTTGTTGTTTTTAAATTTCAACGCGCAGTCTAAAGTGGTCCTTCTCATTGACAGGAAGGAAAGCACTAGTAACACAAAATATTTTTTTCTGCAAAACTAAACCGAATGTCAGAGATCCAAAAAATTGGTTAATTTTATTTTCAGGTTACTGGCTCTGGAAAAAAAACTCACGTTGCTCCAGTAATCAGATGAAAATAAAATGATAGGAGCAAATCAAACGGGTCCAATCAAACTCCTTAACCCTGGCACAATTTATAAGTTTCCTGAAATGGTTGAAATGGTCGCCAAAGATGAAATTTTTGATACCTATTCTGATGGGACCTTTAAGATCAACGCATGCGCCTATCATTACAATCGTTTCGTAAATGCCTACTTTTCAAATTGTGTTAAGTCATGTGTAAAAATACTGACAAAATATTGCATGTTTAGTTCAAAAACCTGTAACTGAAAGAACCGTGTGCATCAATGTTTTCAAGTAGACTTTATTGAGCGCTCGGCTTCAAAAATGAAATGTATTAAGAACGTATTAGAAGTAACCCTGCAATTGGACTCACTTCGAACCTTCTCTCACTGATCAAATCTATTTTCATTGGCCAAAAAAAGCTTTGTTTGTCAATGTGGGAGTGGCCAAATCTATTTTCACGGGTCCAATCTTAAAATCGAAAATAGTGTCTTCCGTATTGAAAGCAGCTTTAATTCTTTTTGAATTAAGGTAAAACATTCGATACATTACTTTCTTTGCGTTGCAAAATCTTCAACTTAGAAAGTACATACTTCTCAGTATAATCAGTATTTAGATAATTTCTCAATTTTGTTCACAAACTGGTAATAAACACGCCAGCTCAATTAATGGTTCCTTTTAACAAAAGTAGTAATAAAGCTTTATTAATCACTTTTATGCTCAACGCGCATTGAATTAGGCTTAATTGCGGACTATATGCGAAATCGAGCTACAATGCGTGCGAAAAATCGATATGTAAATTGAGCGGATTTCTGATACAACTCGCGCAAAAAATAGGTTATGAGGTGTGTACTTTTATTTCGCGGCCAAAATTAGGACCCTTTTGCGAACACTGGATTCGATATTCCCTTCCATTTTGCCGGTTTCTGCTAAAGTAGCTATTTTCCGCAATATTGTACCACTTTCAATGTGTTTACAAAGTAAAAACGAACACGAGATACACACACCGGGCATATCTGCCCGTGACGATTTGGGTATACCTCTGCATCATAATAGTCACTTTTACTGTGTCAAAAACTATTTATACTGGAGATTCAGTTGTTTATTGCCTATGAAAGTGTCCACACTTAGTGGAAATGTATCACGATTGTCTCCAGCGTGGCAAATTTAAAAATTTTTCCTTTTTATTACTTATTAACTGTAAAAATGGGGATAATTTTTGTTGAAAGCGCACTACCACAAAATGGGTATTGTTTTTGACAGCCAAGTTTACCACCAGCTGAGAAAAAATAGTAATATTTCTTGCTGCCATATAATTTGTCGTGGTCGATAACACGGGTCAAAGAATTCAATAAGTTGAAATTTAAATTAAATTTTGAACTGAAAATATACAAAAATTAATTGTATTTATAGTAGTTATCTATGCGAAAAATACAGATAAAATTTAGAGTAGCTAAAAATATTTTACATGATTGGCATGTGAATAGATCTCAACTCCGAATCCCGGAGGTGATTTTCGATTTTCATCAACATTTCATGAGAATCATATATGGCTTGGGTACAATCGAGTTCATTAGTTGGAGGTCAGTGGGTGATAGAATCAGGTTTCTGTTGGTGGGAGAATGTATTTCTGTTATATGATTGAGAGGTCAATAAGATAAGGATAGCGCCAAAACAAAATTAGAATTGAGTTTAGTTTTGTGGCCATTACTTATCGACACAGCAATAAGGTTCGTCAGGTAAGTTCTTCTTTCGTTCTTTGAAACATTAATAAAGAAAACTTTTAAGTTTTTTGATGTTTCTTTGGAACCATCACATCCTCCCTCCTTTTTTAAGCAAGTTCTTGGGAATAGGTTCTCCAGATCTGTCGGGTTGTTTTCTGTTTCTTGTTGGTATTTGTGAAGGCTCTGAGGTTTTGGGTTGTTGGTGCTCTGCAGATGATGTGGCTTTAAGAGCCTTATCTTGAAGTGAAGGTCCCACATCTGTGCTCTGAAGTTGTTGTTCTGATTGAGATATGGTCTCCTCCACTGCTGGTTCAGTTTTCATATTGTCCTCGTCTAGTCTCGCAATTTGGTTGTCGCTCACTAGAACAGTCCGTGCTGAGTTTTCGGGCTGTATGAAAGATGTGTTTAAGCCCTTCCTGATGATGAAGGTAGCAGAAACTGTCTTTGTTTTTTCGTTGGCCTTGAATAGATTGGGTTGGCACAAGTCGAAATCTGCTATTGCTGGTAGTCTCGCTCTGCGTCCCAGCGAGAGTTCAACTGGAGTTTTGCCCCTCGTCTTTGAAGTGTTGCGATGTGTCATCAGTGCTCTTTGCAGGAATGCTCCCAATGACGCATTAAGTTTGGGACTCCAATTTGCTTGAAGAGCCCGCTTCACTGTCTGAACTGCTCTTTCAGCTAGTCCATTAGCTCTTGGATGATAGACGGGTGATTCCATTTTCTTAATTCCCAGTGATTCACATCACTGTTTAAGGTGACCACTTACAAATTCAGGACCATTATCAGATACTAAAGTTTTTGGTATTCCGAATCTTGCAAAGATTTGACTAAGATATGTTTTAACTGTTTGTGATGTTCTATTTCCCGTGGGGAAAGCTTCTATCCAACCAGAACCCGCGTCAACAATTACTAAGATATTGCCTTGGTCCTTAACTTAACCCCAGTCCATGTGGAGGTGTTCCCAAACACCCAAACTTCGGCTTCTGGCCACGTAGAGACTGTTTTTCCAAAGGCTAGGCCTGTTCAATTGACAATTCTTACTTTTACTAACAAAGTTTTGAACGTCTTGGGTAATGCCAGGCCACCATGCTATAATTCTGACTGATGCCTTAGTTGCATTCTTCGCGGGATGTGTCTCATGCGCTTTTGCCAAAACCAAGTGTTGTAGTTTTGGTGGAATGAAAGGAACAACACCTCTGAAAATGATTCCATTATGTAAACTAAGTGCATCTTTCTGTTGTTCGAATCCTTTTTCCGCTTCTGAACATTGTTTCCAAATGCCGCTTTTGATTCATTTCATTATGTCCTGGAAGAATCTGTTTGTTCCAAGTTCAGTTTTGATTTCCGCTTGGGTCACCAAATCACTCTGGGCGAAGTAGATGTTATTGATTGCGAAGCACACTCGATCGTTGTCCGATTCGTAGTCGTCAAAATCCATTCTGCTCAAAGCATCTGCATGGGGTATCTGCTCTCCTTGCGTGTACTTCAACTCATAGTCAAAACCCATTAGAGCTATTGCCCATCTTGTGATTCTCGCTGATGCTGTCTTTGGGATCTCCTCGTCTGGTGCAAAGAGATATTTGAGTGGTTTGTGGTCGGTCTCTAGAGTAAACTGTCTACCAAGAAGGAATTGTTTTAGTCTTGTGACCACAAACAAAATTTCCATTGCTTACCGCTCTATGTTCAAGTAGTTTTGCTCCGCTGGAGACAATTTTCTTGATACATATATGACTGGATGTCCTTCTTGCGAAACAACCCCGCCAATGGTTTTTTCAGAGGCGTCAGTAGTAACTGTTGCTTCTTTTTGTAGACTATATGGCTGTACTAGTGGTTTAGCACATAATTCATTTTTTATGTCTTCAAAGGCTTTTTGTTGCATTTTGCCCCATGAGAAATCGCTATTTCTCATGTTATTTAATGGTAGCATTTTTGTTGCAAACTCAGGAATCATTCTTCCGTAAAAATTAGCTAGCCCAACAAACGATTCGAACTGTATGTTGTTAGTTGGTGCTTTTGCATTTTTTATTTTTTCAACATGTTTGGGATCTGGTGCTATTCCCTCGTTTGAAAAGGAGTATCCCAAACAACTAACGCTATCGACTGGTTTTGAGTTAGATTTTTCTCATTAATAGTAAAATTTTTCTCACGTAGTCGACTCTTGACTGCAAGCATTCTCTTGTCAAACTGCTCCTTGGTAGTTCCATGCACCAACACATCGTCTTGAAAGATCACAACACTTTTGATTCCTTTGAGTGTTGATGCGATGCAATTCTGGAAGATTGAAGAAGAGTTTTTCAATCCATGAGGTAGTCGGCACATCTTGAACAGTCCCTGAGATGTGTTGATTGTGCATATATCTTTTGTTTCTTCCTCAAGTTCAATTTGATAGTAGGCATCTGAGAGGTCAGTTTTGCCGAAGTATGAGGCCCCATGTAGGTTGTGGAAGATCGTCTCCATGTCTGGTATTGGGTAGTCCTCATCCACGACCTTGCCATTGATATGCACTTTCAAGTCTACCCAAAGTCTCCGTTCTCCACTCTTCTTTCTCTGCCACACCACTAGAGATGATGCATTATTGACTCCTCCTGGCTGTACCGGTTCAAGGATTCCTTGTCTGACTATTTGTTTCTCAGCTTCTCTGTGACCTTGTCTTTAAGAGGTAGAGGTATTTTTCTGGCTTTGCAGAACATTGGCTGTGTTCCTTGTGTCAGCTTCACATGAGCTTGGTAATCCTTCACAGCAGGTAGGTGCTTGGCTGTGTTGTTGTTCAAACCGTGCTTGGGTAGAAGGTCTCTACCAAGTAGTCCAAAATCTTTATCAGACTGCACAACTGCTAGTTGTTTTTGCGTGAGCTTGCTTCCGTTCCACTCAACGTCACAAGTAAGTGATCCCAGAAGCGTTAATTGATGACCACCATAAGCTTCGAGATATCTTATCTTACCATCCAATTGAAGTTTACCAAGCTCAGTCCATATTTTTGATGATATCTCTGTGCTATCTGCACCTGTGTCTACCTACATTTGTACTTTGCAGTTATTATTTGAGATATATTTCCATGTCACAGACATGCTAAAAGTTTGTTATTTAGTATAAAACATTCCCATCTCCGATGCTGGAGGTGCTTGCTCTGAGGAAACATTTTCTTCTTCGCAGAAGTTAGTCTGTTTATTGTAATTACCTGAATTTGATTGGGGTTTGCTTCTACACATTTTTGAGAAGTGTCCCACCTTTTCACAGGTGTTGCATTTTTTACTTAGCGCTGGACAGGGTCTACTAGAGTGTGGCTTACCTTCACACCTAGTGCACATGCTGCTGCTTTTATTAGCCGTAAATTTTTCATTTGGTTTTCAAAAGGTCTTTTTGAAGTTGAACCCAACCTCTTCTTTCACAGTAAAGGGCTTATTACCTGATGAAAAGCTTGCAAAAACCATTGCTTGACTTCTGAACTGTAAGCTCTCGGTCATTTCAGTAACCGACTCTGCTGGTTTTGCTTTAATTCCGTCTAGTAATCTAAGTTTTGCTTCAGGGTCCCTCAAACCTGAGATAAACTTTATTTTTACCAACTCCTCTTCGGGGTTGGCCGCTGTTTTCAGTTTTTCGAAGTCACAATAGCGTGCTTTTTCTCTAGGACGTGCTAGGAAGTTGTCGTCTGACTCCCCTACACTTTGTATTACGGACAGAAATTTAGCCCTTTCAGCCGTTACTGATCTCTGTTTAGGAGAAATATAATTTTGAATAGCCAATCTGATGTCTTTATACGGAGTGTCTATCAAATTCCTAGGACTCATTAGGCTCCTAAGTTTAATAATTTCATCTTGCCTGTACATACTAAGGATGAGATTGGTTACCTGTAAGTCTTGTAGAGTACCATCGTTGTTGACCTTGTCCTCTTTCTTCTCTGCGCAACATTTCGCCACAAAAGACATAATCCACGCAGTAGCTGATTCTGCATTCTGTAGATCCAAAATTTGTCTGTCTGTAGCTGGTCTGGACACCATTGTCGTGGTCGATAACACGGGTCAAAGAATTCAATAATTTGAATTTTAAATTAAATTTTGAACTGAAAATATACAAAAATTAGCTTGTATTTATAGTAGTTATCTATGCGAAAATATACAGAGAAAATTTAGATTAGCTAAAAATATTTTACATTATTTGGCATGTGAATAGATCTTAACTCCGAATCCCGGAGGTGATTTTCTATTTTCATCAACATTTCATGAGAATCATATATGGCTTGGGTACAATCGAGTTCATTAGTTGGAGGTCAGTGGGTGATAGAATCAGGTTTCTGTTGGTGGGAGAATGTATTTCTGTTATATGATTGATTGGTCAATACGATAAGGATAGCGCCAAAACAAAATTAGAATTGAGTTTAGTTTTGTGGCCATTACTTATCGACACAGCAATAAAGTTCGTCATGTAAGTTCTTCTTTCGTTCTTTGAAACTTTAACAAAGAAAACTTCTAAGTTTCATGATGTTTCTTTGAAACCATCACATAATTGTCACATAACAAATGCATCAAATACCGTGCACAAAAATTGTGCAATAACACAATGCAAAATTTTGGTTAATAAAGCCTATAATCTTCTGAATGTCTAACTGAAGTTGTATAAATAGACTTTTCCAAACAGCAAAAGATAAAATCACTGCGTGAACATAAGCGATCACGATTTAGGCAATAATGTAGTAGTAAATTACAAACAAAAATCGAAAGAATTGCACTCAACAGCCACAAATTAAAGTTTTGTTTAATCCCGGTTATTCCGTCATTTCTGGGTGGTCTATCGTTAAATGGTGACATGGACTTTCTGAAGATATTCAACGGACTGCACAAGAAACTGCAATGCATTGTGACACATACCAGACAACCATTCTTTAACGTGTTTGAGCCAATAGGTCCATTTGGTGCATTTAATACGTTTTGGGTTGGGTTTTCTTCTGAAGACGTCTATGTATGCCACAGTCACCCAGGAGTAGTATATATATCTGCCATGTTACTGGAGGGGGGGGGGGGTATTTCAGAAGAAAGAATGCGTAGTACGGAGTGCTTAGACTATGGTTATAGCCTGTCGTAGTAACTTTAATTTTTTTATCTTTGAGACCATGAGAGGCATACTTGAAAAACTTTGAAAAATTTTCAATTTTTTTTCGAAAAATTTTCAAAGTTTTTCAAAGTCCTAAAATGGTCTGAAATGGATTTTGCGCTATGAAAGAGCAATGAAAAGTGACTTTTTGTTGACTTCACTTTTTTTCACCTAAGTAGTATAGGGGTCGAAACATAAAAATTTCGAATTTTTGAAAAAAATTTTTCAAAATTTTTCAGAGTCCTAAAATGGTCTGAAATGGATTTTGCGCTATGAAAGAGCAATCAAAAGTGATTTTTTGTTGACTTCACTTTTTTTCACCTAAGTAGTATAGGGGTCGAAACATATAAAAGTTTCGAATTTTTGAAAAAAATTTTTCAAAATTTTTCAGAGTCCTAAAATTATCTGAAATGGATTTTGCGCTATGAAAGAGCACTCAAAAGTGATTTTTTATTGACTTCACTTTTTTCACCTGAGTAGTATAGGGGTCGAAACATATAAAAATTTCGAATTGTTGAAAAAAAAAAATTCAAAATTTTTCAGTCCTAAAATGGTCTGAAATGGATTTTGCGCTATGAAAGAGCACTCAAAACTCAAACTTTAACGTGTTTGAGCCAATAGGTCCATTTGGTGCATTTAATACGTTTTGGGTTGGGTTTTCTTCTGAAGACGTCTATGTATGCCACAGTCACCCAGGAGTAGTATATATATCTGCCATGTTACTGGAGGGGGGGGGGGGGTATTTCAGAAGAAAGAATGCGTAGTACGGAGTGCTTAGACTATGGTTATAGCCTGTTGTAGTAACTTTAATTTTTTTATCTTTGAGACCATGAGAGGCATACTTGAAAAACTTTGAAAAATTTTCAATTTTTTTTCGAAAAATTTTCGAAGTTTTTCAAAGTCCTAAAATGGTCTGAAATGGATTTTGCGCTATGAAAGAGCAATGAAAAGTGACTTTTTGTTGACTTCACTTTTTTTCACCTAAGTAGTATAGGGGTCGAAACATAAAAATTTCGAATTTTTGAAAAAAATTTTTCAAAATTTTTCAGAGTCCTAAAATGGTCTGAAATGGATTTTGCGCTATGAAAGAGCAATCAAAAGTGATTTTTTGTTGACTTCACTTTTTTTCACCTAAGTAGTATAGGGGTCGAAACATATAAAAATTTCGAATTTTTGAAAAAAATTTTTCAAAATTTTTCAGAGTCCTAAAATTATCTGAAATGGATTTTGCGCTATGAAAGAGCACTCAAAACTCATTTTTTGTTGACCTGAAAATTTTCTCAGATAAGGTCTACTATAACAATTTCCTCGAAAAAACTATTTGATTAGCAATATTTTATTCTCTTGAAACTCTGAAACTTTCCTTCTGAGATGTCATAATTCAAAATACAAAACAAAAATACCAATTCAATCAGTGTCAGAGTTTCTAGAATCAAGACTTTTGCTTTCATTGAATAGGTTTCTGTTCACATTAACAGTTTTCTTTCTTTGTTTGCTAATGTTTGCTAAAGTAGTATCACTGTCATTGCTGCTGGTAGAGTTATCCAGGCTTTCCTCGACTTCGTTGAGAATGAAGGGGTTACTGATTTCATGATTACAGTCGTCAGAATGATCAAACAGGTTTGAAAGGTCGACAACATCATTTAACTCCTCATTCGAATATGATGGCTGATAAAAGCCGGGATGAAGTGTTTCCCAGCCCAATGCCTGCCCAACTTCGGGAAGTTCGAACACATTATACGGTTCGTGCAATTCTGTATCCCAATCGGTTTTAACGCACATTTTCTTCGTATTGTACTCATCCCTCAACGAATAGTGTCCAAATGGTAGCGTAGTTTTTCGATTCGAGCTGATATATCCTTTGTCATCATATGCGCTTAGTGCAATTTTGTTGACATAAACAGTTTGTAATTGGTGTTTGTCGGTGTTGAACTTGATGTTTTCTACTCTCACTAGATCACCGGTTTCTAATGTCTTTTTAAACATCTCATGGTTCAATTTGGCTTGAGCGAATTTTTTGGTTCCTTTTGCGGTCATTTTTGTTTGCCCGTTAGCAACGAGAATAGAGTACAATTTTGGTTTAAGGGCACAAAACTCCTGTATTGGTGTTCCCGCAAGTTCATCTTTGAACTTTAAGACAACTCTTTCGTTTGATCTATCGTAGAGTTTGTGATCTGTTGGAAAATTTGAGAGGTCGAGATGATTTTTGAGATCCAAATTTTTTTCCAAGTCGTCAAAAAATTTTTGCTTTTAAGCTTATAAATGAAAGAGTCTGTATCTGAATACAACAGCACACAATCGGTTTGTTTTTTCATTACGTTGTAATGGAACTCTAGCATGAAGAGCTTTGAAAGCTCTAAAATGCTAGCACCAACAATTGTTGGTTTGTTCCACAGGATAGACTGCTTTTTCTTAGTAATCAGAGTCAAGTTTTCGTCTATAATTTTAATTAATGAAACTTTTGCCTTCAGATGTTGCTTTCAGAAGTTCTTCTTCTGTTCTGGCAAATGAAACTGTCACTCGGTTTCGCAGACTTTCACAAAATTTTCCAAAGGTCGAGTTTGACATTAGTTTATAGAAATCTTGATCAAACTTCGTGGACGCTTCTTGTCGCCTTTGCGTGTTGAGTGATATGTAGCTTGAAAGCCATTTCGATTGTCGGAATTTTACAGCCTGATGAAACTTTGTAATTTTGATGCGGTTGTTAACGTAGAATTTCAGGTTACGATAGTGAACCACATAGTTCTTCTTGGGATGGAAGGTCTGTCTCAGTTTTTTGGTTTTCGACACAGTCAATTTAAGGGTGTTTTTTAGAGAAGTTTGAAAGTCACTCAATTCTAGAGGATCAATTGATTCCTTGTCTGGTACGAGTGGACAGTCTGCGTGTTTATCATGTAGTTCGTCAGGGTACACCAAATCGACTTCAACCAGGAAACCAATATCCCCCTCATCTTCGGTTTGTAATATTGTGTCTAATGAAATGTCTTCAACGATCTCAAAATCCTTGTGTGGCAATGGGTATTGGAGCATGATGCCACCGTAAAGATTATTCGCATCAATGTAGATTATCGATGAAACATCTTTTGACTCATCAAATTCCGGTAACAGGGTGTTGTTGGCAACCTCATGTCTTGAGCTAAAGACGGAGGACAACCCTCCACGCATCATCCTTTCCGTCAAGTCAAGTATTTGTCGATCAGTCAGTAACTCAAGTTCTGGTTCACAAACTTTTAAGCAGGCACTTCCTGAAAGGTTTGAGGCCGTATAGAATTGCGAACAGTCCAATCCGTATGTGTTATAACACACAGACCGTAGCTCCTCAAACCAGTATGCTAACTGGAGAACATCTCCTGTAAGGTAAAGTTGGAGGAACTGTTTAAGGTTTTCAAAGTTAAACACTTTGAACACATTATTCAACTGAATGAGTTCCTCATTTGTGACGTCGATTTGGTTGTCTTTTAAACTGTTCTTCCAGTTCTTTAGACATGGAAGAGAAAGTTCATTTAGCTTACTGAATGAGTCTACATATGAGTAAAGAAAGTTTCCTTTCTTCTTCAACAGTTTTCGCAGCCCTGATAGAAGTGGTCTAGGAGAGAAAATTTGTTGTCGGGTAAACTTTGTACTAGTTTGTCTAAGCTACAAGGCATGAACTTGAAGCTATCAATAAAACGAAGGTATTCGTACACTGCAAGTTTATCACGCTTGCGTTTTCGCGTTTCGATAAAAACGCCGAAATTGAGTGCAATAAACTTCTCATCATTGGTTGGTATGACTTCAATTTTTGTCGATTGTGAAGCCGAGTGTAAGGACTTCACAATATGATGTAAATCATAGTTCATCGTATTGTGGGCAATCACTGGAGTGTAGTTTAGCGTTCTTCGGTTTAGTTTACATGCACTGTGCGCATACCCAATGAATTGTCCGTTGTAGTGAAAGTGGTCTAATACCTTTTCGTTATCATTGTTGAAATCAACATTACGAATCCAACACTTTGACCAGGTGTCTCTTGGAGGTGCTGTATTGAGAAAACATGGGAATTTCCGCTTTTTCTGATAGAAAAATTTTGCAAGTTTTTCTATTTTTGTAACACAGCGTTCCATACAATCAGGTCCAGTGTATATATCAAAATGCAGGGGCTCAGAGTTATCACGTTCAACAACAACCATGCAATAACTGCAAGGAAGATGTTGTTCTAATGTAGAAGGGCTTGAAATAGTTGGGTTGTTTTTTGCCGTTGCAACGGGCACAATCAGAGATTCCAGATCCAGGTACACAACAAAAGGTGAAAACCACCTTGCCGCATAGTTCTCAAACTTTACGTTGTTTTTGTCGAGTGTGGGCATTGTTATTTGTACTGACTCGTTTTCCAGACATACTTTTTGATGGGAAGTGAGTAGCTCTACTGATGAACATACATAGAAACAATTGCGTTACAGCTCGCTCCTATCACGATACTCCCTTCCTTTGACTTTGGCAACAAGTTTCTTTAAATTGATAATGAGAACGTAGTGGTAGGTCTTTTCGTTTTGTAGGAGCAACAAGTCCAGAACAAAAGGAAATGGTTTTCTTTTCGACAATCTCAGGGGCAGTAGCTGTTTCTTGTTATACCTGAAGCAGAACTTTTTTACAATTTCGGGGGGGGGGGATATCAAACAAAAAAATAATATTAGATAACGGAGTTTTTCATAAAATTCAAGTTTGTTTTTACTTCGAAAGAATTTTTTATAGTAGACAACAGTGTAACTTAAATATCTTGTTACCTGAAAACATTGACTTGCACTTCATTGAGATCCTCGAACTTTGGTATGTCATGGAGACTCATTGGCATTTCAAAGTTCCCTTTCGGCATCTTGGCTGACGGGATCTCTCTGCTGTATGTAAGAACATTTGTCCTGGGCCTGAAGCACGGTGCTGGCGGCTCCAGTTTTTCTTTTTTATAAACAATGTGGTATTCAGCTGTGTAGCAATATAGAAAGCAGTTGTTGTCGCTTCCATTGTGTATGTTCAGCAAATTCGAATCCCTTCTCAACGGATGTCCCTCATGAAACGGTATGAAACTGCTTCCCCGGACAGGCACATTTGTGGCCAGCTTCAGGGTAACTTTGTCTATTGAGAGTAGCTGCCAACCCCTTCCGTAGCTTGAAAACGAAACAAGTTTTGAAACAATGTTGTCGACAAGGTCTTCAAAAATTTCATCCGAAAACCCTGAATGATATACGATTCGTGTATTCGTAATGAAAAACACGCTCAATTTTTCTTGATCATCATCCAAAGGTTTCTGAAGCGTCATTTCTACTACAAGTTGAACCTTTTGTGGAAACTTGTGCGTGTGTTTTTGAACTGTTTTCGAAATTTCCTCCCGGTTCCTGAACAGATATTCCATAATATCTAAATCCCCCTGGGCCGGCACAAATTCGTAGTAGTTTACGCCATCGCTAATTGAACTGACTGTTGGTCTAGACGTATCAACTTCATGAGTTTCCAAGTCCAAAATAGGCAGACCATGCTCATTGTTTATGTGCTCTGCATATTCGAGTTTTGATTGAAAACCTACGCGACAAGTATAGCATACTTTTAAAATGGGCTGTTGATGAGAAATATGAGAATGCTTACGCAGTGTAGGAAGACTTCTAACATTCTCGGAACACTGAAAACAGCTGAAAGTCGGTATATCTGGAAATATTTTATGTATATTCTTCATATGCTTGTTAAGGGACCTTCTGTTGGAGAGCTGAGCAGAACAGTTTGGACACTGAACTGACACTGTACTGTACAGAAGTACGGAACACAGTTTTAAAGTTTTGAAAAGTGTTGAGACTTTTGAATAATAGGGTAAGAAATGTAGAAAAAAATGATTTTTTTGCGACCAAATAGAGGTACGTATTCTTTGCTTTATGTTTTCCAACTTATTAAAACTTTTTCACCTAAAAGTTGACGAACAGATAAAGCTGAATTTACTGCAATCAGGTCATGAAATGAAGTTTTGATTGCGGGGCACTACACGGGTTTCGTTTAATTCTTGAGCACAACTTCAGTTTACAGCTTTAGGTAGTACAATGTTTTCTAACCATGAGGGGGAGCAATTAAATATAATTCTTATCATGACAATTCATAATATACAAATTTCAACTATATCTGAGACCTTTGTGTAAAACATAGGCAAAATATGGCAGGAACAATAACTAGGCTTATCAGTTCTTCCTAAATATTGCATGTACTCCCATAATAAGTTTTCCTTGTATTGTGGAATTTGAGTTGTAATTTGAGTTTGTTGTAGAAATATATATAAGAATAGTAAGAAAATTCTATTGGCCAGTATATGCTTAGTTATTGTTAAACGTGTTGTAATGAATAATAAAGCAATGTGAGAGAGTTTTCATTCAAATTGTACACTAAGTTCCCCCTTCACAGATAACGAAAATTCTTTCACTTCAATGTTTGCTTGGTAATAACACTAGTCTTTTCATTAATCAGCAAACTTGATCGAAATTAGAATTTTAACCATTGGTTGTTGTAGAGCAGGGAGTGTCATATCAAAGGAAAACGGTTCATGAAATTGAACTCTAACCTAACCCCTGAACGTTTCAGATAACAAAAACTGTTTTACTTCCCTAATTTTGGGCTGTGTAACAAGCACAATCTTTTCGTTAAACTGTAAACTTGACAAAATTTAGAAACGTACTGAACGGTTACTGTAGAGCAGTGAGTGCCATATCAAAGGAAAACGTTTCATGAAACTGAACTCCACCTAAATCCTGAATGCTTCAGATAACAAAAACTGTTAAATTTTCCAACTTTTGGGCTGTGTACTAAACACAATCTTTTCATTAAACAGTAAAGTTGATTATATTTAGAAACGTACTGAACGGTTACTGTAGATCAGGGGAGGGTCAAATCAAAGAAAAGCCTTCTGCTTAGCAAATATATGCATAGTAAACGCAGTATTTTGAACAAATATGAGGTTTTCATTGTTTTTGTTGATCAACGCAAGAACAGCGAGAATTTAATGAAAAAGTTTGAATCAAAAATTCATTATGAAAAATTTTTTTCAATGGAGCCTAAAAAGTATTAAATTGTAATTCCAGATCACTTACCTATGGATCCAGGTAGAAAAATCAAAAATCGTATGTCAAGTTTTTAAGTTAAGGTTCAAAATATCATTAAAAATTGCATTCTTTGTGAAATTTCTGTTGAAGTATTGTATATATCTCTATTAATTTTTAACAGTACCTTCATTCTTTTAATCGGTTCCAAACAGTTAGTTCAATCACTTTCACAGTACGTCGTGAAAAGTAAACGCAAATTTCATTAAAACTCTAAAATTTTGTTTTCTGTGTCCTTTTCTAAATATCATTTTTCATATAGGAACCTTTAAAAATTATGTTTCTCAGACAATTGAATTGTTTCTTCAAACAGATTTTGTATTCACTGTAAGCAGAGATATCTCAATTTGACTCTCAGCACTCAGAGGAAAATAATTGTTCTGCAAAATTGTCAAGATAGTTTGTTTCTTGTTTGATTTTTTTGCTTCCTTACTTAGAGATAATGAAAAAATTATATATTCTGAAGAAAATACAATTATGGAAATCCAATTGTGATCAATATACGGTGAATGAACGTGAATACAGTTAGGACACCATACTGTTTTCAACTTTTATAAAATCAGCGCATCAAAAATGAATTTACTTTGAGTTGTCAAAGAGTTCTCGCATAGCTGAAAATTTTCTCTTTTTTGGAACATTGTCAACTGAGGGGTTTTCAGTGTTTTCGGGAGTTAAAGAGAAGTTTTTGGTAGGGGTATCTTCTTGTTCTTCAATTCCATTGTAAGTTGTGGCAGTCTCAAAGTTGTCTCCAGAAAGGTTTTTCAACAGATCGTTTGTGTCTGCAGGACTGTCAAAGTTTATCCATAAGTTGTTGCTTTTTAGATTCGAAAAAAGTGAAGGACTCTGCTCTGAGCTATCTGGGCTGAGTGTTGGACTGGGGTCCGCAGTAGGCGTGCAAAATGGTGACGGATTTGTTGGCGACTCAGGAGATTTTGGAAGCCCTTAAAGATCCGCTAAGTTGTCGCATGCTTGCAATACACCGAGCTGGTTCTCGTAGAATGGTACACAGTCACAATCGTATTTGTATATTAATTTTTTGGTTCCCATTGGTAAGTTCGATATATCATATTGTTCCAGAGGGTGCAAAAGTGTTTTTGGTGGTACAACTCCCCCTGATGTAATGAATCCACTACCAGTAGTTTCGGGTTTGTCGGGTAACTGAGCTATAAAATTGATGAATATTTTTGGAAGCATGCAATAGTCGTGAGTTGTCCACTCTTCATTTTCATGAGAACGTTTTTGTTGTACAATTACTATGAAGTTTTCATGTACAGTTTGATAGATAATTATGCGTTCACATGACAAATCGCTTTCTGACAAAATATGGTAAGACATTGCAATTGCTCTGGAAAATTCAGATGAACTGTTAAGTTATAATTGAAATTAAACAACAATAACGAAAATTTTGAAAGATAATGTTTCCTTGAAGCAAATACTAGTAATGTTGAAACGAAAAATTGAATCAAAAATGAATTGAGGTACAGTTATTTTAAAAAGACACTTGTTTGCAGTATTTCAAGCATGAACTTAAATATAGAATTGAATGAAAATTTCAACAAGTATGTAGGTTGTTCAATGTCGTTAAAGCGTCAAGTTTTGGCACACGTGTTGGGTTCACTTTATTGATCAAGTTAGTCTCTTGACACACCTAAGGTCATACATGTACTCTTCATTTTGGTTTTATCTGTTAAACCAAACATTAAAGTTGTATTGTTTCCAGACAAGACCACCCTGAAGTTAAGGCAGGCTCTAGTACCATGGGAATTTGTATGCATACATAGGATAAAGACATTTATGCGTTTGCCTACAGGACTAACGTACAAATACTGTTTAACACAATAGATCATATTTCTTATCAGTTAACCAATTCTATTTTTAGCGTCTGCGTGTAATTTCTAAAATTTTAGTGCTGAGTTAGAAGAGTTTGAAAAGTTATCGAAAAAGAACGGAAAAATTCGTTCTGCTGCTAACGACAACACTGAAAACGATTATACTCTTAAAGCTCCCTCTGCAAAGAAACCTAAATTAAAACAAAAAGACGACGAACACGAATTCTCTGAATAATTTAAAGAGCTCAATTGAAAATGGTAGAAGCTAATTATGAACTTTCACCTGGTTACTTCAAGCAATTTCAAAAAAATTTCAGGTTTTTTATCACTGAAGAGAAACCAAAATCAACGTTTGCTAAAGTTTCAGCCATATGCATGCACATTGATAGAATTTTTTGTGGAGTTTTACCTGCTAATCATTATCATGTTTTGTTTGATGTGTCAGATGTTACTACAGATTTCTTAAAAAAATCTAAACTTTGTTCTGTTTCATGCTTATTTACAACTTTCAATTGTTTATTCTCGAATGGCAAGGACTTGGAGACAACCGGTACGGTTTTCGAAAAATTGAAGCTAGCTGTGGAATACAATGGTCTAACGTTACAGACGAAGGGAGACACTACAAACATTCAAAAACGTTTACCCAATTTGGTCAATGGCGCTGGCTGCAAAACTCATCGGACAGTTGGAAATACTGCTTTCAAAACTCTAGAAAATAGTGTTGAGAAAAAATCAAACCAACAATTGCAAACTGACCGATTGTCTACTGAAACTCTTAAGAGATTTGAGAAAATTTTGCATGGTCCTCATTCTGGTGCTTTCTGTCAAATAATGGATATCTTTGTGAGTTGTTATGGAAAATTGGATATTGACAATGATGTTTTGTGTGTTCGCTTAGTTTATGAAGAAAAAATAAAGTTTTGAAAAAAAATTTATTTCAATACAAAAGTTAGTAATGTTAGAGCATCATATGAAGCGTATACGTTTCACGCTTCATATGATGCTCTAACATTACTAACTTTTGTATTGAAATAAATTTTTTTTCAAAACAACACCACTCATCTTTACAAATTCTTTTTCATCAAAAAGGTAATGAGCAATATAAATGCAAAATAAGCCACACAATATTGAGTTTGGTTTTTGAATTTTTGGTTTCTAAGCAATTCAAACACAGTTTGAATATTACTAGCAGAGGAAGCCAGTCTATTGTGTAAATGTTCATATGAAGTTAGATTTTGTCCCAATGGATCTGCAAAAATATAATTTCCGTTTTTCCGACAAATAAGTGTCCAATGTGTTCCAATTGTTTGAGAAGTTGATACATTCACTATAATGAAGCTGTTCTGAGATAGGCTAAGCGGAAAATTATCAGCAGCAAATACACCATGAAATTTATGCTTTAACAATTTACATCGTTGAACGAGGTTGTTTATTTCATTTTCATCCATCAGTTTGTGAGAATATGATTTTTTGAAACTCTCCGAGCAGAGTCAATGAAAATTGTGCTAGCTTTTTCACCAATTATAAAAATTTCAATGTTGCTTGGTAAGGCCGATGAAAACTTAAGTTCAATTGAAATTGAACAATTGGTGAGTTCGGGGTGAATAAAATTATGTGACGCCTGCTGAGTTCTGGTGAGATCAAACACCATAATAAAATGGTTAGGGTATTCAGACAAACTTATTCCATCTCCATTGTCAATATAGGCTAAATCTGACATTGTGTTGAAGTACAAGCGTTTTACGTCAGCTGTATTTATGGGGCTGTCTGCAACGGGGAGTCCATTTCGATAAATACATATCTGCTCCAGATTAAATTTACGAAAGTGAAAAGGATTGAGTTGTTTGCTTCCTAAGAAAGCTTCATTTGTGTCAAGACAAATGGCAAGACGTCGAATGGGCTCCCTGCTAAAAACATCTTCCTGTTTCCAACTTTGCAAACCAGTAGAAGCCAGAAATGCTTTGTTATAGTTTCCAAGTAAGGATAGGACGCTGGGCTTGTTAGTAAAGTTTTTTCAATGGCAGAAACGACGTCGTCGTTCAATGTCATTTTTCTCACATACAAATTAGCTTCTATAATTTTTACTTTGTATGATTTTCCAGCATCGTCAGATATTACAACAAAATCATCTATTGATCTTCGAAAGGAAATTTGCAATGTGACTCCACTCAAAAGATGTCGATCACATGTAAAAAAATCTACTGCCACTTTTCCATAAAAAGTACATTCAGCAGATTGTCTAACCAAAGTTTTTCGTCTGTTAACTTCGGCTGTTGCTATCGCTCCAGGATTATCCTCGTACGAATAACCTTGGCAAGCCAACCAAGTAGCCTTTGCGTCTTTGTTGTGAGAAAATTCAGTTTCAATGAAACTTTTGTGAGCATAATTTCCATTTGCATTTGAAATTTTCAGTCCGTTGGCAGATACTGTACAGTCAGAAAAGAGTGAATGTAAAACATTATTACAAAAGTAAGGAGTGTCTGTTTTGGTTACATCTGCTGCAGCTCCAGCATCATATTTTAAGTCAGCTTCAGAAGCCTGAACTATCTTGCATTTGATTTCCAGGAAGATTTTTTGCAGATCAATAAAAATTTTTCTGTCTCCAGCAACCTCAAACTCAAGCATGGGTCCGTTAGGACTGTAAACTGGCCCTACTTTTTGACAAAAGCTCCCATCAAAAGTTATAAGAAGCGCTGGTTCTTCGAATAAATCCAAGAAACTATGTGTTGCCTCTGTTGGTAACATATTACCGATCATCTTTAACTTTGGCAAAGAAATCCGACCGACTTCTCTTTGGCTGTTTGTATTTTGAAATGACTACTTTTCTTTTTTTGCTACTTTTTCTCGCTTTTGAACCTGAACGTTTAGATTGTCTACGATTCATTCGTCTTTGTCTCAATCGCAGTGCCAATGAGCCTCCTGTTTGCTTTTTGACTGTATTTGATATCGTGTTTTTCAGCGGTTGCTTTGGAGATTTCTTTTTACTGACAACGTCCATTAACTCTGGTACGCTCTGTAACAGAAGTTATTTTCCAACTCGTTTTGCTGCTGGTAAAATAGATTTTCTTGCAATAGGTAGAGCGATTCTTCCGATACCACTTGCTAAAGCTCCAAAGCCGCTACCTCTTTGCCTATAGTGCCCAGAAAAATAAGGCAATGCAGATGTTTGATTGGTGTAGTATGAATCCATTGCTTTTTACTCGCCAAATTTTTTAAACTGTAACGTCAAAATGACTTTTCCGGTCCCTGAAAAAGCAACTAATTGACCTGTTTCGGTGCGTAGTTCTATAGAAATTGACTGAATTGTATTTGAAAGAAGTTTTTTGTAGTCCAAATTCGAAAAAACTATTCTGTGTGTTGGTTCAAGCTCGCAGACGCTACCGTTTTTCAATCGTTGTTTTGAATCAATGACTCGCAATAAAGGTGCTTTCGCATTGCCCACGTATTGATACTCAATAATGTTTGTACAAATGAATATCAAATGTTTCCCGGCGCACAGATCAGCTGCAAAGTCACCCATAAAAGCTTTAGTATCATCTTTTTTCATCAGTTTATTTGCAATTGTGTCCATTTTATAACCAATGTGTGTTCCTCGTCCATCAGGAGTGCCCTTGAAACCAATAATGCTAGGAATTTCATCGCTTGGAAACGTAATTCCCTCGTATTTTCCAAAGACAATTTCAAATTTACCGGAACTTTTAATTTCTCTGAAAGAAAAATTTGGTAAACCAACAGTTCTTTTTATGGTAGCTAACAACTGTGGCACAGTATCAAAAGTTCCTGGCATGAAAGCTAATCGCTCACCGTTGTATGGACGTGATATGACATTGGCTCCAGAGCTATTCCGTTGGTGATCTTCTAAACCACTTAAACTGTAAGAAATTAGGACTCCGTTTGTGATGTGCTCTATTTTTGTTGGAAAAATAATTTCACTCAAAGCTACTCTCCAGTCTCCCGACAGTTGTATTTCATCATTGAAAAAATTCCTGAATGAAGCTAATGTGTTTTGATCGAAGATCTCCATCGAAGCGGAGGAGATTACATGTACCGTAAATTCATCTTCAAAACGTTTATTTGCCATTTTGCACAGGCGACTCTCGAACTAATTGGAGTTCGGGTTGATAGAATTTACCCTGAATAATTTCCTTATCGTTATCGATAAGAGAATACGTTGGAGGGTTCAATGTTGGGACAGACGAAATTTCAAAAACCTCGTCTGTAAATGACTGTTTGTAGCCCTTTCCAAACGTCTCTCCTTTTTTCAGTATTCGTACAAGATCACCGACAAAAAATTTTGGTTTTTGAGAATATGTTGTATACGCAATTAACGATACCAGTCGCGGAACGTCTTTTTTTGTGACTTTGTTTGGAGCAAGATTGATTGTTCGATTAACTCTAGAATTGATAGTTTTAACAAATGAATCCAGTTTATCTAGATATGAATAGATCCACTTTTCTTCTCAGTATCTGTATTTTCTATTTTTGAGGGAACGTATATTTCTTTCAGCAAAAGCAGACCTTTTCTCACTGAACGTACTGTATAAATGAATTCCGCGTTTATTGCAGAGGGCTTTGAAAGCACCGAGGATCTCTGTACCATCATCAACCCAAACTTTTAGGTTGCTTATGCTTGATCATCTTTTTTTTAAGCCTCTGCCGTTTCTGTAGCATATTTTGTTTTTAGTGGTTCAACTCTGAGATATCTTGACAGACAGTTAACTGCAACAAGAAAGTATTTTACACCACTGTTGTACTTTGCAAGTTTATCAACAAGTGCTAGATCTACGGACCAGATCTCATTTAGGTCGTTAACAATTACTTTAAGCCTTGGAAATCTGAGGCAACGTGAACGATATTTGGTGAAGGATGGTTTCGTTTCCAGATACATTTTTACTTTTTTCATTGATATTTTACTCAAATTTTGCAGTCATTTTGCGTTTCCAAATGACGCAGGTCCTTTTAAATAGAGGTTATCAAGTCTCTTCACATCATCTATAGAAAGCCCAGTCTTTTCTACTCGTGTCTTCGTCTGTCTTCTTTTTGCTCTCATTGACTTTTGGCTTTGCACTTTTTTCTTTTGTCTCAGATCTTCCTCTTGGTTGTTTTTGTTGCTGTCTCTTTTGTTTTCGAGTCGGTTGTTCTTCCTCTTCTTCGCTGTAAAACTCATCGAGAACTTTTTTTGCATGTGTATTGTAAACCAAGTGGGCTGCTATATCAAGTTCACTCAATATTTTGGAATACTTTTGCACGTCAATTTTTTTGGTAGGTTGTTGTAAATTGTACAAGAAATTTGTCACCTTCACTCCTTGAGGTTCATCTTCAATATGGAGAACATTATTCTCTTCACTAATAGAAACAGTATCGGAATCAAAAATTTTTTTCAGGATTATTGCAGCTCTTTTTGTTTTATTTTCATCCATTAGTTTTAGTTCCAGCATTATTGAGTCAAAGGCTGAGTCTTTCCATTTTTTCACTACAGGTTCGATTTCACTGTCATCACTAACAAATAATTCTGATTTTACATCATCTTGATCACTTGTTCCATCACCGACACTCCTTGTTCTCATGATCAGTCTATCAGTGCTTGTGTCAGCATCTTTTTTTCCACTGCTCTGCTCAAAGTTAGGATTAGATCTTTGTAGGAGCGATAACTGAGTGGCTTTTTGTTGATATATTGGATTATCAAAAATTTCTTCCTTGGTTGGATTTATTGATATGAACATTCTCTTGGGAATCAAAACGAATTTTTCTGCATGCATTTTTTGACTTTTAAGTAAAGATAGCACGAGAATGCTATTGCCTTGATAAGTTGTGATTTTCTCGTCAAAAAAAATCACTTTTTCTTCAGACTTGTTTCCTTTGATAATAACTGCTGAAATGAGTCCTCTTGATTTTTTAGTATCTGTTTGTTGACTGGAACATTGCCATTGATTTCATTGAGCAAACACTCACAAAGAATATTTATGAAACTATTTGGTGCTTCTTTGAGGAACTTTCTGAAATTAATATCAGACATCTCGAGCATTTCCTTTAGCATACATAACTCTTTCTCTCTTATATGTCAAATTAGTTATAACCGCTTTGAAGGAAGGTAGATAAAAAATTGTAGGACCTGGTTGTACAATATTTGAACAATAACGCAAGAAGTCTGAAGTTTTTGAATCCAAGTCGATGAGTAAGTAACCAAAGGGTAATTTTGTTGCTAAGTCGTAGCTTTCCTTTAAAAAACTTGTGTTGTTCAACTGTTTGCCAATATAGGTGATCTGCTGTATGTCTCTAGGTGATTTGAACAAAATGATGTGAGTTGTATTGAGATCAATTGTTCTTGACCATTTACTCTGTTGGAATAAGTTATGCTTAACGTAAATGACGCTAATATTTCTGTGACGTCCAGCAGTTGCGAGTTTAGAAAACTCTTTGTCGTTGAAAATTTCCTCGCAAGAATCGTCAAAAACAAGCAGACAGTTTTCCAGCTGTGAAATGAAATCAAATCCAGAAAACTTTGTGAAAAAAATGTTCAAGTTACGCTCTATAGAGCTGAACTTTGGTTGCTCATGTTGATAGAAGTAGTAATTAGAATTAAATTTTGAGTAAAAAGTGTTTCTCAGTAGCATTTGGAATATGAGCTCAGTTTTACCACAGCATGATGGCCCACAAACAGCCATGAATAGTCTACCGCTTGTTGGAATTATCTTGTTCATAGCTTCGGATTAGGAAGCGCGTAGCCAACTGTGCATGAAAGCAATGAAAACCAAAATGTTGACTCCTCACAATCAAGTTTGATCAAGGACACACCAATAAGAAACAGTATTATTACGATTTGAGTAAAATACACTACTTCTGATCGTGGTAGTCTAGAGTTACAAAATTTCCATGAGCGTCTCTCTTGCTTTTCTTCATTGAAAACTAAATCTTTCAAACCTATTCCAGCAGGAGAATCTATCTGGTCTCCTTTATCACTCATTTGAAAAAACGTTTTGATCAAAAATGAATTAAAACATCAGTTTTTTGTGTTAGCTCATTATTTTGTTAGTAACTCTCTCAACCATAAAAAATTCATATGTAGTATATCTAGAGTCTTTGTCTTCTTTCTTGAAAGTCACTTTGTAGTTCGATTGCATGCCACAATCCTTTGCGTAGTAGACAATTGACTCCACGTTTGCTTTGCTGACTACCTGTTTGATTTCATCAGGGAGACTTTCGTCGTCCAGGCTCACTTGAACTGGGGTTGGCGACTTGTGCATAGGTAAAGGGGTTGGTTTCAGTCTTCTCATTTTCTCTTGTAAAGACATGGTACATTTGAAAATATTCGAGCAGCGAAAGATATTTCTTCAGCGTCTCAACCTCCGATAAGTTGCAAATAATCTGTTGTTTCCTCAGAATGGATTGCCCACGTGATTCTATTTTTTCCTCTCTGACCAAAGATAGATTTATTTGATTATCATTCGTTATGCAACTGCATACTGTCAAACTTGGAGATAAATTCACTTGAAGAACTGAAGGCGCTACTTTCTCCACTCCACGGCTCATTGGCGGGCAATGTTAGCCAAAAGAAAAACAACTGTGCTTTTCTTTTAGCGCAATATCTTTTCTTTTGTTTCTCAGGCAAGGAAAGAGAGTGTAGAGCACAAGTAAAATATTTAATTGGGGAAACAATTTCCTCAACTTTAGGGCATGAAAGGGTATCCAAATCTATCATTTCTTTCTGTAAAAGTGTTTGCAGTGATTCAGTTTTCTCTTTCCCTTTAGCATAAAACTTTCCTGAAGGAAATCGAAGTTTAATTGCAATAAAAATTTGAGATATAAACCACTAAGGATAATTGCCACTATTCCACGACACATCGTGTAAGAACCTACTAACCCACTGATGAGATTTTCTCTCACTAGCGGATAGTGAGTTGTAAGAAACTGGTGGAAGGAACAAGATTGTGTCTGTATAGTTGTTTGAGCAAATCGATAACTCCTTAATTATAAAACCCGATTTCTTATGACGAAAACCTTCAAAATCTAAGACAACAACTTCTGGCTTCAACATTCCAGCAAATTAAACAAATTCCTTTTAAAAGTTTTCACGAAGAGGCAAAACATTAATCCAGTCATGTGACCAATATAGGCGTTTGTGATTGGACAAGGTAAAACGTATGAATATCCAGGGCCTTTCTGACTATGCTCTGCAATAAACCCTGAAACGTCGTGAAGTATTGCATGTAATCGAAGGAATTTATAAGACTTCAGGTAAGTGTCTAGTGAAGAGTTGTCTATACCTATAAGACCACCATATGGTCTCAAATTGAGAACTATTTCCAAGTTAATTTCTGGGTCCAGATAAAGACATGCTGCCAAAAGTATACAAATCGTTCACTATATTCCGGATAGTCGACTTTTATTTGTTCGTAAATTTGATGAATGCTTTTCAAATCTACTGTCGCTATGGTTGTCATGCTGATTCTGAAACAGAGAAATAAATAAATGAACAAAAGTTATTTTTATGTATGAAAATAATAAAGTTGACAAAAATTGACTTTTTTCAAGAAAATTTTTCTATCTTTTATAATAAACACATTAACTGAGAAGTTTTAAGTCAACAAAAAATCAGTTTTGAGTGCTCTTTCGTAGCGCAAAATCCATTTCAGACCATTTTAGGACTCTGAAAAATTTTGAAAAATTTTTTTCAAAAATTCGAAATTTTTATGTTTCGACCCCTATACTACTTAGGTGAAAAAAAGTGAAGTCAACAAAAAGTCACTTTTCATTGCTCTTTCATAGCGCAAAATCCATTTCAGACCATTTTAGGACTTTGAAAAACTTCGAAAATTTTTCGAAAAAAAATTGAAAATTTTTCAAAGTTTTTCAAGTATGCCTCTCATGGTCTCAAAGATAAAAAAATTAAAGTTACTACAACAGGCTATAACCATAGTCTAAGCACTCCGTACAACGCATTCTTTCTTCTGAAATACACATTGGAGCAGCCGGTATCTGCCATGTTACTGGAGGGAGGGGGGTCCGGACACCCCCCCTACAAGAACTCTCACCACCGAAAAACTGATTTTCTCTTAGTGAAAGCAAGTTTTTTGGTTAAGTTGCGCCAGTCAAATTAACCCAAAAACTTCTCTCAGGCTGGCGAAACTTAACCAAAAAACTTGCTTTCACTAAGAGAAAATCAGTTTTTCGGTGGTGAGACTTCTTGTAGGGGGGGTCCGGACCCCCCCCCCCCCCTCCAGTAACATGGCAGATATATATACTACACCCAGGTTTTGGTCCAGGCCCAAATTTAGCTGTGATCAGACCCAATCGAGCGCACACCCCTGTGTTCCCAGACCAAAATTACAGGGTCTGGAAAGCGGTTCGAGCGCACAATAGTCTGGACCATGGTCTGGGTTCGGTCTGATCAGAGGTCAATTCGGTCTGGAAGGTCTGATCATAGTCTCTTTAGTCTGGACCATGGTCTGGGTTCGGTCTGATCAGAGGTCAATTCGGTCTGGAAGGTCTGATCATAGTCTCTTTAGTCTGGACCATGGTCTGGGTTCGGTCTGATCAGAGGTCAATTCGGTCTGGAAGACCTGATCATAGTCTCTTTAGTCTGGACCATGGTCTGGGTTCGGTCTGATCAGAGGACGTTTCGAGCGCACTTAAGTCTGATCAGAGGTCGTTTCGAGCGCAATTGAGTCTGATCGGAGGCCGTTTCGAGCGCACTTGAGTCTGATCAGAAGCCGTTTCGAGCGCACTTGAGTCTGATCAGAAGCCGTTTCGAGCGCACTTGAGTCTAATCAGAGGCCGTTTTGAGCGCACTTGAGTCCGATCAGAGGCCGTTTCGAGCGCATTTAAGTCTGATCAGAGGCCGTTTCGAGCGCACTTGGGTCTGATCAGAGGACGATTCGAGCGCACTTGAGTCTGATCAGAGGCCGTTTCGAGCGCATTTAAGTCTGATCAGGGGCCGTTTCGAGCGCTCTTGGGTCTGATCAGAGGACGAATCGAGCGCACTTGAGTCTGATCAAAGGAACTGTTCAGCGAAAAAAACGAAGGAACGTGAAAACAAACGAGCGAAAAGCGAGTGACCGCAAATTGAGCGTAACCAAACCGAACGAGCGTGAAAGCGAACGAACGAAAAGCGAGCTAGAGCCAAACGAAAACGAACGAGCGTGAAAGCGAACGAACGAAAAGTGAGCGAGTGCAGAACGGAGGCCGTTTCGAGCGCACTCGAGTCTGATCAGAGGCCTTTTCGAGCGCACTTGAGTCTGATCAGAGGCCGTTTCGAGCGCACTTGAGTCTGATCAAAGGACCTGTTCAGATTTTTGCAGCAGTAAACATGTCTTAGCTTTTGCATGGGCCTTTTTGCTTCTTTGAAGACTAGAGCCGGTGCATTTAAAGCGGTCACTTTGGTCTGGAAAGTCTGATCATAGTCTGTTTATAGTCTGGACAATGGTCTGAATTTAGGTCTGATCATAGGTGCACTATAGTCTGGACAAAAGTCTGGGATTTGGTCTGAAAAGCGGTCACTTTGGTCTTGAAAGTCTGATCATAGTCTGTTTATAGTCTGGACAATGGTCTGAATTTGAGTCTGATGATAAGCGCACTATAGTCTGGACAAAGGTCTGGGTTCGGTCTGATCAGAGGACATTTTGGTCTGGAAAGTCTGATCAGAGATCATTTTGGTCTGGAAGGTCTGATCAGAGGTAATTTCGGTCTGGAAAGTCTGATCAGAGGTCGATTCAGTCTGGATAGTCTGATCATAGCTCAATTTGGGTCTGGACCAAAACCTGGGCAAGTATTCAATACCCAATTTGTCATTTAAGGAAAAAAATATTACGTTAACGACATCAATCGGCCAACAAACAGCCAAATAATAATATTAAAAAATGCATACAACACTAACAGCACGTTCCTTGACGCATATACAAAAGCAGACATCGGTTGAGAATCAGATACAATTGATCAGGAGCAAGAGAAGAGTTGCATCAAGTGAAGACAAGAGAGCTACACATCTACCAAACATTATATTCAACAATAATATCATATAATTGCTGAACATATTGACATTATGTGTAGAATGCTGATGCATTCTAATATTTTTTCGGTGGGGATGTTTTTTGCATTAGTTTTGTATTACGAAAAAAATACGAACGACTAAAACGAAAAAAATACGAACGAAAAAATACGCCAAAATTGTCACCGACAAAATGAAAATCGTTATAACTTTAAAATGGGATTATTCCTAAAAAAATACTTTGTGGTAGAGAAGTTACTTATAATACCGAATTACAATTACACTGAAACCATCGTCGCCAGAAGCGTAGCAGTAGAAAGGTAACGTTGAGAATAGAAAAAAATGCAATTCCAATTATGAATATAAAAAGAATCCAATAGTTATAAAAAATACACAGTCTTGTTAACAGTTTAATCTAATGAGTTCGAAAAGGGAGCTTTTGACATATTGACATGGGCACCCAAACGATTTTGCTTTTCAGCAGCTCGGGCGGCGTTTGTAGTTTGCTGTAAGCATTTGAGATAGTATAGGGAAAACTGGGAAAAAAACTTAATTAAAAATGCATGACCTTGCAATACTTGCAATCGACGCAACCTTTGAGCACTATAGATTCTCAGGGATAGACAGATTGAAGGCCTATTAATATACACTATAATGCGCAAAAAATGTATTTTTTAATATTGTTAAAATTGTAATATTGTATTTTCCTCTCTTTCATCCGGTTATAGCCCTCAGATCTGTCACATTTCAGATTACATAATAAGGATCACAAGAATTATTGCTCCTTGGAAGTTTTTACGCATTTGAAGGTTTTCTAGCAATAATTTCTTTCATCGAGGATTTTCGAGGGCACAATTTATTTGATATCATAAATACGAATAGGAATTGATCTGTTTCGGCTCTCAGAAGATTTTATGTGATACATTTTTATCACGGCCACTTGTTTAATGCAATCGTGGAACCATTTTTAACTCCTCGAGAAAGCAAAAACGAAAAAACTTGTGTCATTGCAAATAAAATGCTGAATCCAGCTCTCAAATTTCATATTGGCTTCATACTTTTTAATTTCGTTAGCTGTTATTCTTCGTTTGGAGTGGAAAAGCGAATTTTCGGAGGCAACACAGCACCCGATAATAAGTATCCGTTCTTTTTTCAGTTGAAAATTGCGGTAATTCCTGAGTATCGCATTCCAGTTTACAATTGTGGCGCAACTCTCATTCACAAAGAGTTCCTACTGACTGCGGGGCACTGTGTCTTCTATAGAAAAGAACCGACAGAGGAATTTAATGGTTATAATCTAGCAGGGTTGAGGTGTGCGTAATAAAAAGACCCATCCAGAAAACTATCCAATGCTCACTTTTATTTTGTTGTAAGGAACACTCTTGCAGAATTGAAAATAAACCATAATCAGGCCTTCCCGTACCGAACTCCAAGTGTGTTTCAGTACTGGACCAGTATAAATGCAAGTATTTCTTCAAAAATCAGTACTTGAAATACACTTGGCAAGTGATTCCCAAGTGTAAACTAACTTTTCAAAAAATTTTATAACGTGCCATAATTTTCACATTTCCGGGGTGCTCATTTTTCCGGGGTGCTATGAAATGGTGACAGGGGTAGCAAACAGTAAAATAGCACCCCGGGGAGTCTGTTCTGCTCAAACCTGGACCAATTGAGGGTATTTCAGGGGTTCTGGGCCGTTTTTCAGCAGTTTCAGACCGTTTTTGGTTCAAAGATAGTCAGGGCGAAGTTCATAAAGATATGTGTTCTATCCCTGGGTACCAGCTAGAAAAAGAGCCGCTCTTGTCCTCAGTTAGTTAATCGAATGTTTATGGTCATAATTTTACGAACGAGAGCAGTGTGGCATATGCCGAAATCGGTCAACTTGCGTTGCGCTCGGTGACCGATAATTCTCAAACCACTGGTCAAAATACAGAATCCTATACAAGATTTTAAAGCTGAGTTTACGGCAATTCTAATGAATCAGATTTGAGTCCGGTTCGATCAGTATTTAAATAATTATTCATGATTTCAGAACCTGTAACCAGAAAATATGGGTCATGTCATGTGCTCGTTCGTTGATAACTTCTTGTTCAGTGAATGTTTTGGGCTCAAATTTCGATATGAGTGAGCTGATTATGTGTGCTGACTAAATTAATAGGTCTGGAGTAGAATTGTTCCGATTCCACAGAAAATTTAACGAACGAACACAGGGTGGCATATATCGATATGGGTCAGCATGCACTGCGCTCGGTGGCCAATATTTCACGAACCACTGGTCAAAATACAAAGAGTTCTAATAGTGATTCTAAATCTGAGTTTACTGCGAGTCTAATGAAACAGGTCTGGGTCCGATTAGATCAGTTTTTAAGTAGTGTTTAACGATATCAGACCCTGTACCCCGAAAATATGAGACATGCCGTGTGCTCGTTCGTTAAAAACTTTTTGTTTAGTAAATGTTTTGGGCTCAAATTTTGATATAATTGAGCTGATTGTGTGTGCTAACTAAATTAATAGGACTGGAGTAGCTGTGTTCCGATTTCACAGAAATATTAAGGAACGAGCACAGGATGGCATATACCGATTTGAGTTAACATGCGCTTAGCTTGGTTACAGATTTTTCACGCACCACTGGTCAAAATACAGCGTCCTATATATGATTTTAAAGCTGAGTTCACGGCTATTCCAAAAAACTAGGTCTGGGTCCGATTCGATCAGTATTTAAATCATTATTCAAGATATCAGACCCTGTCACCCGGAAATATGGAGCTTGCCATGTGCTCGTTTCCCCGTCAGTTTTTCACGTTTTTTGGCTACTTTTGACGTTTACCCGGCCTTGTTTCACGTTTTTTTTGGCTATTTTTGAAGTTTTTTTGGCTATAATTGACGCCTCCCTGGTTTTTTTGGACGTTTTTTTTCGGTTATTGTTGACTTTTCCCCGGCTTTGTTTCACGTTTTTTTTGGTTTTTTTCACGTTTTTTTTCAGCTATTTTTGACGTTTCCCCGGCAATTTTTGACATTTTTTTCGGCTATTTTTGACGTTTCCAAGGCATTTTGGATTTTTTTGGATTATTTTTGACGTGTTCCCGGCTTTCTTTCACGTTTTTTTGGGATATTTTTGACGTTTTTTTGGCTACTTTTGAAATTTTTTTCGGCTATTTTTGACGTTTCGCCGGCAATTTTTGACGTTTTTCGGCTATTTTTGACGTTTCCTCGCCTTTTTTCATGTTTTTTTCGGCTATTTTTGACGTTTTCTTGGCAACTTTTGACGTTTTTTTCTGGCTATTTTTGACGTTTCAGCGCCTTTTTCTAACGTTTTTTCTGGCCATTTTTGACGTTTTCCCGGCTTGTTTCACGTTTTTTTGGCTATTTTTGACTTTTTTTTCGGCTATTTTTGACGTTTCCCCGGCATTTTTTAACGCTTCTTTCTGGCTATTATTGAAGCTTCCCTGGATTTTTAACGTTTTTATTGGCTTTTCTGACGTTTCCCGGGATTTGTTTCACTTTTTTTGGCTAGTTCGTTTTGTTGGCTAATTTTGACGTTTTTTTGGCTAATTTTGACCTTTCCCCGGCAATTTTTGAAATTTGTTTCGGCTATTTTCAACCTTTCCCTGGTTTTTTTTTACTTTTTTTGGTTATTTTTGACGTTTCATCGGCCTTTTTTTAACGTTTTTTTTGGTTATTTTGGACACTTTTTAGGCTACTTTTGACGTTTTTCCCGCTATTTTTTTCGTTTCATCCGTTTTTTCTGACGTTTTTTCTGGCTATTTATGACATTTTTTTCGGATTTTTTGACGTTTTTTTCTGGCTATTTTGACATTTCCCCGGCTTTGTTTCACGTTTTTCCTTGGCTGTTTTTGACGTTTTTTTCGCTATTTTTTACATTTTTTTCGGCTATTTTTGAGGTTTCCCCGGCAATTGTTGACGTTTTTTTCTGGCTATTTATAATGTTTCCCTGGCTTTCTTATGTCCTTTTTCTGCTATTTCTGACCTTTTGTTGGCTATTTTTGACATTTTTTTGGCTAATTTTGACGTTTCCCCGGCAATTTTTGACGCTTTTTTTGGGTATTTTTGACCTTTCCCCGTCTTTTTTTTTCTAGTTTTTTTCCGGCTATTTTTGAAGTTTTCTTGGCAATTTTTGACGTTTTTTTCTGGCTATTTTTGACGTTCCTGTGCCTTTTTTTCACGTTCTTTCCGGCTATTTTCGACGTTTTCCCGGCTTTGTTTTACGTTTTTTTCGGCTATTTTTGACATTTTTTTCGGCTATTTTTGGCGTTTCTCCGGCGATTTTTGACGTTTCTTTCAGGCTATTTTTGACGCTTCCCTGACTTTTTTGACATTTTTTGGCTTTTTTTGACGTTTCCCCGTCTTTGTTTTACTTTTTTTGGCTAGTTCGTTTTGTTGGCTAATTTTGACGTTTTTTGGCTACTTTTGACGTTTCCCCGTCAAATTTTGACGTTTATTTGGCTATTTTTGACGTTTCCCCCGATTTTTCTGAAGTTTTTTCTAGCGATTTATGACACGTTTTTTTCGGCTTTTTTGACGTTTTTTTCTGGCTATTTTGACTTTTCCCCGGCTTTGTTTCACGTTTTTCCTTGGCTATTTTTGACGTTTTTTTCGGCTATTTAACATTTTTTAAGCTATTTTTGAGTTCCCCGGCAACTGTTGACGTTTTTTTCTGCCTATTTTTAACGTTTCCCTGGCTTTCTGACGTTTTTTTTGGCTATTTTTGACATTTTTTTGGCTATTTTTGACATTTTTTTTGGCTAATTTTGACATTTCCCGGCAATGTTCGACGTTTTTTTCTGCTATTCTGACGTTTCCTTGGCTTATTTGAAGTTTTTTCGGCTATTTTTGACGTTTTTTGGCTGTTTTTGACGTTTTTTTTGGCTATTTTTGAAAATATTTTGGCTATTTTTGAGGTTTCCACGGCAATTGTTGACATATTATTCTGGTTATTTTTCACGCTTCCCTGGCTTTCTTACGTTTTTTTCTGCTATTTATGACGTTTTTTTGGCTATTTTTGACATTTTTGTCGGCTAATTTTGACGTTTCCCCGGCAATTTTTGGATGCTTTTTGGCTATTTTTGACGTTTCCCAGCCTTTTTTCACTTTTTTTTCTGGCTTTTTTTGAGGTTTCCGCGCCTTTTTTTCACGTTCTTTCCGGCTATTTTAGATGTTTTCCCTGTTTTGTTTCATGTTTTTTTGGCATTTTTTGACATTTTTTTCTGGCTATTTTTGACGCATCACTGGCTTTTTTTCACGTTATTTTCTGGCTATTTGTGACGTTTCCGCGCCTTTTTTTTCACGTTCTTTCCGGCTATTTTAGACGTTATCCCTGTTTTGTTTCACGTTTTTTTGCCTATTTTTGACATTTTTTTCGGCTATTTTCGACGTTTCCCCGGCAGTTTTTGACGTTTCTTTCTGGCTATTTTTGACGCTTCCCTGACTTTTTTCACTTTTTTTTCTGGCTTTTTTTGACGTTTCCCCGTCTTTGTTTCACATTTTTGGCTAGTTCGTTTTGTTGGCTATTTTTGACGTTTTTATTGGCTACTTTTGACGTTTCCCCGTCAAATTTTGACGTTTATTTGGCTATTTTTGACGTTTCCCCCGATTTTTCTGACGTTTTTTCTTGCTATTTATGACGTTTTTTTTGGCTTTTTTGACGTTTTTTTTCTGGCTATTTTGACATTTCCCCGGTTTTGTTTCACGTTTTTCCTTGGCTTTTTTTGACGTTTTTTTCGGCTATTTTAACATTTTTTTAAGCTATTTTTGAGGTTTCCCCGGCAATTGTTGACGTTTTCTTCTGCCTATTTTTAACGTTTCCCTGGCTTTCTGACGTTTTCTTTTTGGCTATTTTTGACATTTTTTTTGGCTATTTTTGACATTTTTTTCGGCTAATTTTGACATTTCCCAGCAAAGTTCGACGTTTTCTGCTATTTTGACGTTTCCTTGGCTTATTTGAAGTTCTTTCGGCTATTTTTGACGTTTTTTGGATATTTTTGACGTTTTTTTTTGGCTATTTTTGAAATTTTGTGGCTATTTTTGAGGTTTCCCCGGCAATTGTTGACATATTATTCTGGCTATTTTTAACGTTTCCCTGGCTTTCTTACGTTTTTTTTCTGCTATTTATGACGTTTTCTTGGCAACTTTTGACGTTTTTTTTCTGGCTATTTTTGACGTTTCCACGCCTTTTTCTAACGTTTTTTCTGGCCATTTTTGACGTTTTCCCGGCTTGTTTCACGTTTTTTTTTGGCTATTTTTGACTTTTTTTTCGGCTATTTTTGACGTTTCCCCGGCATTTTTTGACGCTTCTTTCTGGCTATTATTGAAGCTTCCCTGGCTTTTTTAACGTTTTTATTGGCTTTTTTGACGTTTCCCGGGCTTTGTTTCACTTTTTTGGCTAGTTCGTTTTGTTGGCTAATTTTGACGTTTTTTTGGCTAATTTTGACCTTTCCCCGGCAATTTTTGAAATTTGTTTCGGCTATTTTCAACCTTTCCCTGGTTTTTTTTTTACTTTTTTTGGTAATTTTTGACGTTTCATCGGCCTTTTTTTAACGTTTTTTTTTTGGTTATTTTGGACACTTTTTAGGCTACCTTTGACGTTTTTCCCGCTATTTTTTTCGTTTCATCCGTTTTTTCTGACGTTTTTTCTGGCTATTTATGACGTTTTTTTCGGATTTTTTGACGTTTTTTTCTGGCTATTTTGACATTTCCCCGGCTTTGTTTCACGTTTTTCCTTGGCTGTTTTTGACGTTTTTTTCGCTATTTTTTACATTTTTTTCGGCTATTTTTGAGGTTTCCCCGGCAATTGTTGACGTTTTTTTTCTGGCTATTTATAACGTTTCCCTGGCTTTCTTATGTCTTTTTTCTGCTATTTCTGACCTTTTGTTGGCTATTTTTGACATTTTTTGGCTAATTTTGACGTTTCCCCGGCAATTTTTGACGCTTTTTTTGGCTATTTTTGACCTTTCCCCGTCTTTTTTTTTCTAGTTTTTTTCCGGCTATTTTTGAAGTTTTCTTGGCAATTTTTGACGTTTTTTTTCTGGCTATTTTTGACGTTCCTGTGCCTTTTTTTCACGTTTTTTCCGGCTATTTTCGACGTTTTCCCGGCTTTGTTTTACGTTTTTTTCGGCTATTTTTGACATTTTTTTCGGCTATTTTTGACGTTTCTCCGGCGATTTTTGACGTTTTTTTCAGGCTATTTTTGACGCTTCCCTGACTTTTTTGACATTTTTTGGCTTTTTTTGACGTTTCCCCGTCTTTGTTTTACTTTTTTGGCTAGTTCGTTTTGTTGGCTATTTTTGACGTTTTTTGGCTACTTTTGACGTTTCCCCGTCAAATTTTGACGTTTATTTGGCTATTTTTGACGTTTCCCCCGATTTTTCTGAAGTTTTTTCTAGCGATTTATGACACGTTTTTTTCGGCTTTTTTTGACGTTTTTTTCTGGCTATTTTGACTTTTCCCCGGCTTTGTCTCACGTTTTTCCTTGGCTATTTTGACGTTTTTTTCGGCTATTTAACATTTTTTAAGCTATTTTTGAGTTCCCCGGCAACTGTTGCGGTTTTTTTCTGCCTATTTTTAACGTTTCCCTGGCTTTCTGACGTTTTTTTTGGCTATTTTTGACATTTTTTTTGGCTATTTTTGACATTTTTTTGGCTAATTTTGACATTTCCTGGCAATGTTCAACGTTTTTTTCTGATATTCTGACGTTTCCTTGGCTTATTTGAAGTTTTTTCGGCTATTTTTGACGTTTTTTGGCTGTTTTTGACGTTTTTTTTGGCTATTTTTGAAAATATTTTGGCTATTTTTGAGGTTTCCCTGGCAATTGTTGACATATTATTCTGGCTATTTTTCACGCTTCCCTGGCTTTCTTACGTTTTTTTCTGCTATTTATGACGTTTTTTTGGCTATTTTTGACATTTTTGTCGGCTAATTTTGACGTTTCCCCGGCAATTTTTGGATGCTTTTTGGCTCTTTTTGACGTTTCCCAGCCTTTTTTCACTTTTTTTTTCTGGCTTTTTTTGAGGTTTCCGCGCCTTTTTTTCACGTTCTTTCCGGCTATTTTAGATGTTTTCCCTGTTTTGTTTCATGTTTTTTTGGCATTTTTTGACATTTTTTTCTGGCTATTTTTGACGCATCACTGGCTTTTTTTCACGTTATTTTCTGGCTATATGTGACGTTTCCGCGCCTTTTTTTTCACGTTCTTTCCGGCTCTTTTAGACGTTATCCCTGTTTTGTTGCACGTTTTTTTGCCTATTTTTGACATTTTTTTCGGCTATTTTCGACGTTTCCCCGGCAGTTTTTGACGTTTCTTTCTGGCTATTTTTGACGCTTCCCTGACTTTTTTTCACTTTTTTTCTGGCTTTTTTTTGACGTTTCCCCGTCTTTGTTTCACATTTTTTGGCTAGTTCGTTTTGTTGGCTATTTTTGACGTTTTTATTGGCTACTTTTGACGTTTCCCCGTCAAATTTTGACGTTTATTTGGCTATTTTTGACGTTTCCCACGATTTTTCTGACGTTTTTTCTAGCTATTTATGACGTCTTTTTCGGCTTTTTTGACCTTTCCCCGGCTTTGTTTCACGTTTTTCCTTGGCTATTTTTGACGTTTTTTTCGGCTATTTTAACATTTTTTTAAGCTATTTTTGAGGTTTCCCAGGCAATTGTTGACGTTTTTTTCTGCCTTATTTCTGCCTAGTTTCCCTGGCTTTCTGACGTTTTTTTTGGCTATTTTTGACATTTTTTTGGCTATTTTTGACAATTTTTTTGGCTAATTTTGACATTTCCCGGCAATGTTTGACGTTTTTTTTTCTGCTATTTTGACGTTTCCTTGG
>NC_134478.1:20916161-21062647 GCF_964194025.1 Convolutriloba macropyga | reverse complement strand
ATTCTTTTAGAAACTTTGTGTGTTCGTGATTTTGCCTGGGATTTTTGTGTGGAGGAGCTTGTTTCTGTGTTTGTCTTTTTTATATGTTCGTGTGAATTTGATTGTTTGTGTGTGTGTGTGTCTGTGTGAGGGTGTGTGTATATATGGAGTGTGTTTCTGTGCGTCTGTTTCCTACCCGTATATATTTGTTCATCTCGGATATGCTTCCCAGGTTGAGGTCGCGCTCGAAATCGCCTCTGATCAGACCGTCTCAGTCAAGTGGGACCTCTGATTAGACCGTCCCAGACCGAAGTGACCTCTGATCAGACGAGTATGCGCTCGAAGATCCTTGTGCGCTCGAAGTGCGCTCGAAGACGCATCTGATCAGACGAGTTCCAGACCGAAGTCACCCCTGATCAGACAAGTTCCACACCCTTGTCCAGACGAGTTCCAGGCCATTGTCCAGACTAAAGTGCGCTCGAAATATTTTCCCAGACTAAAGTGCGGTCGAAAAAAACCTCTGATCAGACAAAAGTGCGCTCGAAGATGCCTCTGTTTAGACTAAAGTGCGTTCAAATAGTCTGATCAGAGAATGATTTTGAACATGAACAAATCTCTCAATATCGTTATAATATATTCAATTGATCTATCATTTTATCAATCTTATACTCAACTAACAAAAAACCGATCCTGAAAGTATTGTTAATGAAAGTAAATTGAAAAAAACTATCAAAAAAATTTTTGAGTATGCCCTTTTTATGCTTTTAACTGAAAAAATGAACTTAGACAGCTTTGCATGAAAACGTCTTGATCTACTTTGATTCAAAAGCTTTTCTTGAGGGGATCGGCAATTGTAATCAGGTGGACCCCTTGGTTCTGATCAAACTAATCAGATTTTCAGATGAAGTTCCGATCAGAATGCTGTTTTATTGTTGTCTCTTACCGAGACATCAAAAGTCAGTAAGAACACAAAAAAAACTTGAAAAAAATTTTGCTCGAATTGGTCTCTGGTCAGACTAGTGTGCGCTCAAATCGGCCTCTGATCAGACTAGTGTGCGCTTGAAACTGTCTCTGATCAGACCGTCCCAGACCAAAGTGACCTCTGATCAGACCGTCCGAGAACAAAGTTGCCTCTGATCAGGCAAGTTCCAGACCATTTTCCAGACAAAAGTGCACTCGAAGCCTTTTCCAGACCATGTAATTCGAGCGCACCGGGAACATGTGTGCGCTCGAAACTCATCTGATCAGGGGTCACTTCGGTTGGGCCACCTCGACCTGGGTTCTTCTTTGAATTTTTTGTCTCAGCAAGAACACGTCTCTTCAGTTTCTGCTGAGACTCGGTTTTCAAAAAAGATCTTTACTACATATATCAATCTTTCAGTAAAATGGCAGGCATTGTTTCGACTAAACCTACAGAGTGTATTCATCTCCCCAATTACACCGACGCTCTCTTGGAAGCAATTGACAATGAAGTGAAGAGAGATGCAAGCGTTGAAGAGAAAAACGCGCGATTTCGTGCGCATAACAAAGAGATCGACGAGATAATTAGGAGGAAACTTCAACATTCCGCCCGCTTTTGAGTACAACTTTGAGTACAGCCTCGAGTGCAGTAACTTCGGCTAATTTGGATTGTACTTTTGGTGACAATTGAACTGGGTTCCTGGTTTATCAAAAAAATTTAAAATTCATGTTTGATGTTCTTTTGATCTTTTTTGGCGATGTAAAACAACGCCATCAAAAATATATGCATGAAGCTATTGTTTCGATAACTTGTTTCTGCAACAAAGCGAAAATAAAGGCTGGCTATGTATTCTAATATTTTCCAATGGAATCCATGCTTCAGGTGTAAACCTTGGTTTAGTTTCACGAGAAACAGGAAGTACAAAATGGTTAAAATATTACATTTGTAATTGTCTTTAATGGGCCTGTTTTTGATGTGAAAATCAATTTGATTGTCGTTTAGGGATTATTCGACCGTCTTCGACGATCGTTTCAGTCTACTGTTTTTACGTACGGCGAAGTAGAAAACTGAGCAAACAAGTAAACTAGTATAAAGATCCGTCAGGGTCGAGGTAAACAAATTTTCGCTTGTGCAGTAGTTACAAGTCTTCTCAAGATAAAGTTCATAATGTAGGTTAAGTTTCTACCAAATCAGAAATCTAAAGTGATCTAAAGGGTCATTGTTCCGAAATACCAGATTTATGACTCGACTTACCGGGTCATTAACTTCTTCCGGGACCGTGTATTTAACGACCCGGAAGGACACCCCCCCCCCCCCCCCAGACGACGTTTTGTCGAGTCATATTTCTAACACCTCGCCCCGGGGAAGCATCACTAAACTGATGGGAAGTTTAATCTCATGTCAGCAACTTGTTCGTCAGATCGAGTTATTTCAGGTGGAAGTGCCATAATTCCAAGACATCTAACATCGGATAACATTACACAGCCTATGTGTTTATATTTAAAGTAAACTATACTTTCTATCTGCTATTGTGCAACTTGCTGTTCAAGCAGTGTTGATGTGTTCTAGTTACAAAAAAATAGTTAAATTAAGCTCAATTAGTTTTTTTTCTAATTCTTTGAGAGCATGATACTCAATTGCTCAAAAAATCCCAGATAAGCAACTTTTTGGTTTACCTTTTCAAATAGTTCAATATTTTCTCAACAAGTGATCCAACATAAACGAATAAAATAATTTCAATATCAAATAATTGCAGACACAGGCACTTAAATCTGACATATTTTGTTTTGTCTGTATTGGACGCTTTTGCAGAAATGTGGTGGTGGTTTTATATTAATTTCCACACTTTTATTTTATCAAATTCTTTCAAATTTTATCAGATATTGACAAATAATTTATCGAGAACTCAGCCAATTAATATAACTTTGCCCATTCTTTTCAGGAGTAATTTACGAAAAAATTTCATGATCTAGTTAAATTACAAAGTTTTTGAGAAATTTAAAGAAATTAAAGTTTTTCAGAATTGTAGTTTGCTTTCTTGCATTTTCGAAAATATATTAATCGTTTCATTTAGGCTACTCTACCCAAAAGCAATGATGAACAGATATTGATACACCTAGCTGAAGACAAATTTTGCAATTAATATCTCTTAACCGACATAAACTTTTGTTAACTTAAAAAGAAATCGACATAATTCAACCCAAACTGATTTCATGAACTTTTCAGACCTATAGGCAGCCTTCAGATTTTTAGCCTATTTTTATTCGAATGTCAGAAGTTATACATCAAAATACATCCGTTTGTTTTGGATACAAGTTCACACAGTTTCAACAATAATCCGCGAATAGTCAACCAGTTTCATAACATCAAGAAATCAGTGACATCAAAAACATGTGCCTCTGAAATTTTTGATCGCCTTAATTATTTTCTGATTTTATACCACACATAATCAGTATAAATCTAATTGAAATGTTTTGCACGCATATAAGACTGCTGTGCCCTACCGTCGCATAACCTTGATAGGTTATGGGCTCAGGAAAATAAAATCCCAACAATTACTCATCAAAAATGAAAAAGAAAAAGCAAATTTTTGATCTTTTGCCTGCGCGACTTTTTGAATCTGAAAAAAAGAACCGCAAATTTTTTGTCGGATATTCTGCCAACCTTTATTTGAAGATATTCTGCCAACATTGTATTCTGCAGTATTCAAATATGAAAGTCGAACTTGAAACTGCAAAAAGAAGGTATCGAAGATATCAAAGATGTTCATTGGTTGAAAGATATAAGTCAAAATTTTTTGAGACTGATTTTTTTTAGCTGAAATATATAGAAACACAAAAACGAGAAGATATTCTATCAACGACAATGCAAATCTGATATCACGTTGACAGTATATACACAGTATTTGTTGTATTCACTGAATATAATGCAAGTTGAAGTTGGGGATATGAAGATTTATTTTACTGACAATTGGTTTTATATAAACAAACATTTCTCTGAATAATATTGCCAACTATTCATCTCAGATGCAAAAAACCCTTAAATTATCCGTGCAGCAAGTTTTGGTAAAATACTGACAGATTTTGCAGAAACTTAACAGTCTTTTCCATACATAGCAAATATTTTTGTAATGAAAGTAGTGTTTGCCTTTTTCGGCTAAAACCCACTCAATTTAAAGAGATTTTTAGCAGATAGAAGACACCACTCACTCGACTAATTTCAATTTTCCTGATTTTTGATTCCGATGTATACCATTCAAACTAATTTTTTTTTTGGAACATGTTCCAACTGTTGCAATAGTCATTTGAAACATTAACACAACATTGGAAGTTTCTTTACACAGTGCGATTCATAAAAATTTGTGATCTCTGGAAAAGAGGAGGACTTTGCTTGTTTTCAGGAATAATTTGAAGCAAAGATGTTTAACATGAAACTTTTGAGAGTTTCGAAGTGCAATGCGATGAAACTGAGTCTGAGAAATATTTGAAACCTGATGCTTTCGAGAAAGCTTGACTTAGAAATAAACAGCAGGCTCAGGAAAAGCTTGATGAGTTAAAAATGAGTGTTTGGTGTGATTGACAAACGTTCTGCAATGTTTTTGAGACCTTACAAAAAAGATGGTCCAAAGGCTTGGGCCGTAATATGTGATAGATATGAAAGTTGTTAACGGCCTCGTCTACAGCAATTGATTGAATAGTTGACTAATTTCAAAAAGATAGCATATGAAAGTGTCATTGATTATATAACACGGGCTGAAGAGTTGCAAAGTAATTTAAGAGAAGTTGATGAACAAGACAGTGAGCCCATGCTTCTATAATTTTGAAAGGTCTCACAGATGACTTTGATAATTTTGTAACAATATACAAATTCAGTAAGGATGAATAAATACTGGATAGTATTAAAAGAGATTTAGTGAATATGACAAACGATAACGTAGCATTGATGAGCGCACAGAGCCTACTGTCTTTGGCAGTAATAGACAGAAATCAAAATTGAAATGTTATTTTTGTTGGAAAATGTGTCATAAGGAAGCGTTTTGTTTTGCAAAAGATTCTTAAAAAAGAAATGTGAAATGTCATGATTGTGGTACTTCAGGTCACCTAGCAAAAGATTGCTGAAAAACAAACAAATTCAAAAGTGTTGTTCTTTTTGCAAAATGAGCAACCATGACCGCAGCGAATGCCGTAAACTTAAAACCGGTAACAGTAACAATGAATCAGCTACTTTACTTCGGGAAATGAACTCAGCTGATGAAAAAACTTAAAGCGTTATGCTTTTCTGCAGGTAGTGAAAACAATGTCTTAACTACGAGTGAAGTTGATATAATAACTGATTCAGGATGTAAAAGTTACATGTTGAAAGATCGCCAACTGTTTGTTACATTAGATGAAAATTTTTCGGGATTGGTCGGCTGTGCAAACAATACTGAATCAGAAATGAAAGGAAAGGGTAGGGCTTAACTTTATGTGTGTGATGATAACGGACATAGAGCAAAAATAACGCTGTCAGAACCTCTTTTTATTCCCGACTACGTGAAGATTTTAATTTCATTTGAAATTCCAGCAAATTGAAAAATTCGTGCAACAAAGTGGAATTTGGAGACAACGATCAGATAGTAACAAGAGATGACACTGTTTTTCCATTGATGCAAGAGAACAATCAATTCCGATGGAGTGCTAAGTTTATTAATCATGAGACTCGAGAAAACGATTTTTGTAACGAACAATGCTTAGTTTTGTCAAATTTGAAACTTTGGCATGACAGATTAGGTCATAATAATTTTCAAGATTTGATAAAACTGCAAAACCATGTTGATGGGCTGCAAAACAGATTGCAGTGAATTGAAGTGTGGCACTTGTGAATTAAACAAAGCAGAAAGTAAACCAGTTCCAAAAAATCGTGTTGACAGAGCAATAAATGCACTTGATATTGTTCATGTTGATATTTCAGGTCCAGTAACACCTGTATCAGTTGACAACCATAGATATTCAGTTTCATTTGTTGTCGTTATGAAAACTCGTGACGAGTGCCTCCAGTACTTTCAACAGTTTTGCGGAGATTTAGGTAGACCTCAAAGACTTGTATATCGAAAAACAGTTTAAGGAAAAACTTAACCAACGTGCGCAGGAAGAGATTTTTCTGGGTTTTTAAAATAATAGCAAAACTTTTATTGCAGGAATTCCGGTCAAGCAAGCAAGTTACAAGATTCATTTCAAGATTCCACGAGGATGTGATGTTTTGTGATGCTAAAACCGACCGCAATCAACATTCTTCTTCGTAAGATCACTCAGTAGCAAATATTGTTTTTGGTGACGTTAATGAGACAGAACTTTGCAATGAACCTGTAGCAATCCTGAACGAGGAGACAGTAAACAGTCAATTATCTCCTCTTCGTAGATCTGCTTAACTTAACCAGACTACTGATTATCAGTTTTCTGTAGAAGTGGAGGAAATCTTGAATTATTATGATGATCTGCCTCGAAGTACTAATTAAGCTTTGAAAAATGAAAACTGGCGAGATGCAATGCCACAAGAGTATAATTCTTGAATTAAAAACCACATTTTGGAGTTGGTTCCTCTTCCAAAAAATGTCAAAGCAATTGGGTGAAAATGACATTTTGCTAATAAATATTATAGTGATGGTAATGTCAATAATCACAAAGCACGATTTGTGGCAAAAAGTTATAGTCAACAACAAGGTAGTGACTATAAAGACACATACTAACCAAATACTAGACTGAGTACCTTACGTATCAGACTTTAAATAGTGGCAAATTTTGGTGGTTTTCCCAAACAAATGGACAACTATACAGTGTACGTGAAAACACCCATTGAGCAAAATATACACATGCTTCAACCTGTAGGTTTTGACAAATTTGACCCAGACGGTAATCCATTAGTTTGTAAATTGAACAAAAGCATTTACGGTTTTCAACAGTCAGAAAAAAATCTGTTCCTTACTCTTAAAGAACATCTAGAAACCATAGGTTTCGAAGCATGCATACATGATCTTTGTTTATTCATCAAAAAATCGAATAACAGTTTGGCAATGATTTGAGTTTGGGTAGATGATATCATTCTCTATTGTCCTTCAACTGATTTTTATCAATGGTTTGAGGGAAAGATGTCAAGCAAATTCATTATTGGTGAATTTTTTGCTTTTTGGGAATGTAGTTTGAGTTTTCCGATGGCATAATTGAAATTAGTCAGGAAAAACTCATTGATAACCTTCTGATAAAATTTGAAAGAGCGAATGCAAAAGTGTATCAACACCTCTTGCAGAAAATCAAAAGTTGGCTAAATTTGGACAGAATGATAAACCTCATATTGACAATACAACTTATCGCAGTATTGCTGGGAGCCTTAATTATTTACCACTATCAACACAACCCGATCTTTCGCAGCCGGTGCATGCTTTAAGTTCTTTTCTTGAAATGCCAAAAATGAGCTTTGGATTGCAGCTAAATATGTACTAAGGTATTTAAAGGGTACAAAACGTCTAGATCTAACTTTCAGGAAAGCGACATCGTTGGATGACAATTTGGCTGGTTATGGCGACTCTGACCGGGCTGGGAACATTGATAATCTTAAAAGCACAACGGCTTTTGTTCAGCTGCTCAAGAATTGGTATACTTGAAGGGTATTTTATCTGAACTAATTTGATTGTTGATAATCAAGCCTGTACCGCGCTAATTAAGCAAACTTCCCATTAAAACTAAGCATTTTGCAATCAAAGTATTTTATCTTGGGGATTTGTGCGAGAGATGTGAATTGAAGTTAGAGAAGGTTCCTACAGACAAACAACCAGCTGACATACTAACAAAAAGTCTCGGTAAAATTAAAACCGGAAAAAAAGTCGACAAAAATGCAACAATAATCCGCGACAAGTCAATCAGTTTCATAACAAGAAATCGGAGACTTAGAAGAAAAACATGTGCTTCTGAAATTTTTGATCGCCTCAATTTTATTCTGATAATATACCACACATAATCAGTATAATTTTGCTGTATAATTTTGATTGAAATGTTTTGCATGCACATAAGATTCCGGGGTCCTGTCGTCGCATAACCTTGATGCAGATAAAAGAATCTTCCAAATTATTTATTGGAATATGTTTTACTTTTGATATTATTTATTTGATTCTACTATTTCCTATTCGATGGGCAATCAGATCAACAAGAGTATTTGAGATGTATTCGAGATGGAGTTGGTTGCTGTTGTTACCCAAAATGGCGGCAGTGACGGTAGTTTTGTTATAAAATTCATGAGAACTCCAATACTCTTTATATTAGTGGCAACTGTTTCGAAAACAGCCATAAAATTGAGATGAAATGTTAAAATTGGCTAACAAAAGATAGTCGAAAAAAGATAGGGCCAACAAAAAGTGAAAAAAAGTTAAATTCCACCATGCAGGAATGTCTAAGGAAAAGTTTTTCAATGAATTGAATAAATTCATGAACACATATTGATGAAACTTTTCGCAAAAAATGCAATATTCTTGATATGCACTATCTCAGTACTTGACAAGTTTTTCAATATTGGCATATCCTCGTTTTTTGCTGAAGTGCTCTGATATCTGGTCCATTACATCACTTCTGATGTCAACAATTAATTCAAAACAGAATTCTCAAAATCTGTCATTTGGAATGAAAATCAATCGGTTAAAGCTGTACTTATTATAAAGAAATGATTTTGATTGTTCGTTCATCATTAAACAATTTGCAGAGACATTAACACTTCTAAGGCAAGGAAACTTTACACCGCCCATTTCGCTTCAGCGGTTTCAAATCTGTCCAGTAATCACGTTTTTGCTGTTAACTTTTTTGAATTGCATTATCCGCAACGCTGTACATTACCGTTGCATTACTTGTTACTCAATTAGTCTCAATAACTAATCGCTCAGCTTTGCTGTTCAACAACTTGTTTTGCTCAGAGTACAGAATAACCCCATGTTAAAATAATCAGATTTTTGTTCATATCTATTAATAATTGAAGTTCTTATTATGTTTGACCTGTAAGTAACAAGACTGGGTAACAAAGAGACAATAAAAAAAACAAAATTGAGAAAATAATTTTTGTGAAGACATTTGTTTTAAAATTCATGAAAGCGATGAGCTTTTCACTAAAATCAAAAATTACAACATTGGCTCACCTAGTTTTCCATAAAAAGAGTATGAAGCATGTCATTATCCAGAAAATTTCATACAACTTAAAACACAAAGGAAAAACGCCAGTTCATTGCGAACTCAAAAATTCAATAAAATTCTTGTAATTAGAGTCGCCAAGAAACTTGATATGTTCAATTGTTTCTGATTATGAACACCAATAAAGATATATGTAAACTGTCAATAGTGTCATATTGTGACTAAACGAGATAAACGTGAAAAATGGGCATAAACGTGAAAAAATTTCTTAAAATATCTAAAATGAAATCTAGTAGTATCAATGCCAGAAAACCATAAAATAACGCTTAAATCCACAATAAATTTCAGTAGAAAAGCTAACCATTCTTTCATTGCTGACACTAAGCTACAAGTTGACCAGATTAACAAACAAGTAGAGGCAAAGTTTAATAAGTCACTGTTTATTTAAAAACCAAATGTTTTTAAAATCCAAAATCATTAAACGACTAAAAGCTTTCAAGTAAAAAAAACTACAGCTATTAAATTGAACTGCTTAGTAAGCTAATTGGACCGATCACCAGTGAGTTTTTAATTGAACGGTTCTGTGCTTTAATTAAAATAAAAAGATCGATTTTTTTTTCAGAAAAGACCGACTGATTACAATCCGAACTGTTTTTGGATTGTATCAGTCCAAGATTGGACCAAGAGGGTATTTTGGGCCTATTCACTTAAAAGCGACTGCATATTTTTTTGAAAGTAATCATTGCTTCAAGTCTGTTAAAGTGCCATATGCTGTCCTAAATAATGTTGAGGCTAATTACGCGAAAGTTTGTTGATGGCGCTTCCATCAAACTTGTTTTGCGGTGAAAAGCATTTCAGTTTGAAAGTTGAAACCACTGACTGGAATTTCCCTATAATACATTCTTTTTTTGTCCGCGAAATGCGAAAATATGTTCCACACGCACAAAATAAATTAGCATAAGATACGTGAAAGCCGGTTAAAAAATTAGTAGATCCACCAAATTTGTTACCAGTCGACGCTCTTAATGTGTGCAATATTCTTTGGACGCCCAGTAAGCGTGGTTCTTGTTTCAGTTTAGTCAGGATCTTGCGCAACCAGGAGTGCTGTGGAAGAAATTGAAGATGCTTCATTTTTCAATTTTGCCAAATTATTTTTTAAACAGGAAGTTGCTGAAACAAAAATGGTTTCGTGAATAATAACTGGAATCAAGTTGTCATTATTGGGCAATATTTAAAACTGAAACTTTGACAATTAGTCTCTATTGACAAATGATTATTTATTTGTTTGTTAAACAACATTTCTCAATGAGCTTCAACATTTCACAAGCTCAATAATAGAAGAAAACATTTATGACGTGGTTCCCGTTTCATTATTGAGCTATTTATGAGTCCACCTGAAGCACGGCTGAATGAAAAAATAAAATCAATTGTCAAAAAACTAAAAAATATTTTTGTTAAATCCTCTAATCAAAATTTGATTCTGTCAAAATCAAAATTTGATTAAGATTCAAATTGGGTTCTAAGTTTTGTTGTCCACGTTAACGACTTTTTCGAACCTAAACGATACATGCAGAATATGATGAAACAAACAGCAGGGAACTACCATTCTCAAAATAAAGTCATTTTGCTTTTCAAATCTGCATAAAAGTTTCTGGGAGTATTTTATACAAGAAATAATTTTGAGCAGCATATATTATTTGAATGTTTATGGTAAAAACGGAATTCTGCTCGTTTTCATCTTGGTTAGCACTTGTTATTTTCTTGAGCCCGGTGACCACCAGCATGATAAGCCTTTACATGAAATCTTGCCGATATCTTGACATCGCACTTGCCATGAAAAAGTCAAGATTTGTGCAAAGTTGTCAAATGTTTGCGGGCATGATAAGCAAGGAAAATTAAACAAGACATGGCAAGACATACTAAACTTCAGAATTTACCAAGCACTTTCATACGAGATTGTACACACGATGAATTGCTAATTATCAAGATTATGCAAGAACTATGAAGACTTTTTAAGAATTGTGGGAAAATTCATCTACCGCTAGTTTATTAATCCTCATTGAGCCCACTTTTTCTATTATAATACAAAACTTTTAGCTAGATGCAAGTTTTGTAAAGTTAGATGCAAATTTGAGTAATTTGGTATGTACATAGTTTAAGTAACCAGCAAGTTGATTGATAGTTCAAGTTTGATTGATCGAACAAGTAAAGAAAAATTTATAGAGTGTAAATGAAACACTGTTCATTAGCGCTCAAGTGTTTGCCGTACAAGCGACTTTTAAATCGATCCAAGCGTTATTTTTATTCAAAGACCAGAGAAATGACCTCTGATCATACATCCCCCGACCGAAGTGACCTCTAGTCTAAACAGGACTCATTTCGGTGCTTGACCTATTTGAGATGCCTTGCACCTGGCTTTCATGTACTCTGAAGGGAACTTGACTAAAAACTTTTCATTTTTTTAAATCTTTTCTGGCGGATTCTTTAGAAGACTATGCATCTTCTGGCAGAACGTTTCCACATACTCTTACAAGATAGCAATTTTCTTCGCGATTCCTTTAAAATAGGTGTTTATTTAATTAATTCATACAAGATAATCGTTATTCTGTCAGATTCCTACAAAATACTCTTTTTACGTCGATGTTCCTACAAAATCACAATTCTTGTCAGATTGCCGCCGGATAACCATTTGTTTCGAAATCTAAAAAATGAAAATTTGTGTTATAAATTTCTGTAATTCTGTTTTCCAAATTGACCTCAATTGTACTTGCAATGCTCTCTAGCCAAAATTTGAAAAAGTTACTGCAAAGAAGAAAAAACATCAATCAGTTAACGAACTGTTCTTCAAGATGCAGAGTAATTTGGTTTCAAAAATATCTTTAAAAAAACGACCACACAAACAATTTTAGGAAAGGAAAGCCGCCAAACTTTTTTAATATTGCATTGTTCAATATTTTTCAAATTTATTTTACAATTTTTTTATCAAGCAAAATGGCAAATGTACTGAAAATAAGTATGCCAACAATTGCAACGAGCCAGAAAATGTTATCAAGTAATTGAAAGAGTTTAACCGGTACGAACTGTTTTGATTTTACCGGAACCTTTCGGATAATCATTTTCTGTAAGAATTATTCAAGATAATTCTTCTGACTATTTTCGTTGCATATATCCTCTTCTGACAGAATACGCTAATTAAACCGTGTTCAGGCAGAATTTTGGATGAGTCTAACAGAAATTGATTATTTTTTTTGTGCCGAAATGTGCCATAATTTAATGAGACACCATTGTTGTAAGAATGCACAAATTTGTGCCAACTTAAAAAAGAGGGAGAATAAGAGCAACCACGGCGTGGCAAGTACAAATTGTGCATAGGAAATTTTTATAATTAATACTAATTGATTCATTTGTCGATGAAATTGTTCTCTGTGCCTAATGATTGATAGACATATTTCACATTTAAGCGAACACAAACTGTTAGAGAATGCAATTGCTCATGATACTGGTCAGTTTTAACTAATGAGTAGAAGAATCGATTTAATCCACAGCCTTAATGTTACCCAGGTTGAGGTGCCATCCGGAAGTGACCTCTGATCAGGCCATTCCAGACTAAAGTAACCTCTGATTAGACCATCCCAGACCAAAGTATCCTCTGATCAGATTAAAGTGCGCTCAAAATCGCTAGTAATCAGACTATTGAGCGCTCGAAAGCCACTCCTTATCAGACTATTGTGCGCTCGAAATCATAAAAAACGTCATGTTTTACAGTTAATCAAAATATACTCGACCGGCATTTTCTATCAGCTTGACCGCTTTGGTTCTGACCAAAGCCATTAGACTCTAGATGTGTCTATTATCAGATTGCTGCTTTTTTGTTGCATCTCGGCAGAGCCAACATCTCTCGGTTAAAAAAAACAAAAAATCAAAAGAAAAAAATCCGCTCGATATGGTCTCTGATCAGACTAATGTGCGCTTTAATCCGCCTCTGATCAGACCAAACCATACGGAACTGACCTCTGATTAGACCATTGACATCCGGAGGTGACCTCTGATCATACCCACTTGCGCTCAAAATCTTCGCTGATCAGACTAATGTGCGCTTGAATTCGCCTCTGATCAGACCATTCCCATCCTGAAATGACCTCTGATCATACATCCCCCGACCGAAGTGACCTCTGATCATACCATCCCTAGACCGAAGTTACCTCTGATCATACTAATGTGCGCTCGAACCAAATCTCAGACCCTGTAATTTTGATCTGATAATACTCCGTGTGCGTTGGACTTGGTCTGATCAGAGGTCACTTCCAGATTTGACCTCAACCTGGGCAATTATGTGTTAATGGAGGTTCAGATTTAATTATCTTTAATTGTTATGCCATCTATTAGCTACTATTTCAATTTCCCTACCAATATTAGTTGTTTCAAGTTTTTTTTCGAAGTTTATCGTTTAATCAGTTTTTTTGATAACAATTGATTCCAAGAATGCATAATTGCATTAAGCTAAAATTAACGCTTTTTCAAAATTCCAACCAAATTGTTTCTTCAGATTGATTTTAATAGTCAGAACTTTTTTGGCTAGACGCGTATTGATGACATTAAAAACTACTTCTCTTCTTCTTTGTTTAGATAAAACAAATAATAGATAGCTTACTGCCGGAACAAAGTGGGATTACCGCATCTTTTGCACGGGTTATCAGCCAAGGTTGTGCTTTCATTTTTTTCCATTTGAAATCATGTATATTCTTTGTATGAAAACAAGCAATTTTCATTTAGCGGACCACGATAAATTGTTTTTAAAAAGTTACTTGCTATAACGTGCTTTCAATTTTAAAGGCATTGATTAAGCTTGTTGAGAAACGAAAACAGGAAAATTGAAAGTAAACTAGTTCATGAATATAAGGATTGTACAATTTCAGTTCTTTCAAATCTATCTTTCGACACATATCTCTTAACATAAGTTTGTTAAAACTCAATTCACAAATGCAGATTTCTCTAGAAATAGTTTTTGTTCTGATGGAAATTAGTGACATTAGTTGTTCCCAAAAAGTTAACAACGATTATGCAATAGGCAAACGAGCAGTTTTTCAAGGTCACGATGCTGCAGATATAAAATACCCGTTCTTCTTTGAACTAGAGCTGAGGACTCTCGAAGACTTCGAGGCGTATTACGAAAGTGAGCGACCATCCAAGTGCGGCTCAACATTGATTGAAAAGGAAATCCTGTTAACGGCTGCTCATTGTTTTCGCAATAAATTTAGCCCAACTGAACTCCTCAAAGGTAAACCCTTCGTTTTTATAACTATGGTCAGGGAATAGAAGGAGATCCTCAAAGATTTTTCTCTGTGTTTTCCGTCATCAAAAACTTCAAGTTTTCATGATAGCATTCTGCATCGCTGTGATTATTTTTCATCCAAATTTTGAGAACCAGAAGGAAGTTGAGCAAAAACCAATTGGCGGAGCTCAGCCAAGGTTTACTAGACTCTGGATCACAACATAACTACAAATCCAGACATCAGACTCTGATCATATTGTACCCGATCACAATGACCTCCGATCAGACTATGATTCACATTTCGGTCGCAGATCAAACTGGAAACCAGACTTTTGATCTCTGATTAAACTATCATTCGGGATTTGTTTCTCCCAACAGGCTTCTTCACGCAAACTAAACACATGAACTTTGTTATCAGACCCTTTTCAACACAAAATTCACTGGTCAGTTCAAATTCTTTTTATAATTTTTTGTGGACGTTTTCAAGTGCTTCAAACTAAACATAAAATCAGCAACTTTCTTCAGGATATTAAATTTTAGTCAATGTAACAATAGTCCCAATCATTTTCGTTCAACTGAAATGACTCACTCTGATCTAAAAAGACAATTTGTAGCATGTGATTAGATAACTACTCGTGCCGTGGAGTCATTGGGATTTAGTACAAAAAATCATTAAAATCTGCAGTCTGTTTTTTTGTCTGGCCAAATTTCCATTTATGATCAGATCTTAGTGCAACTATTATTGTTGTTCCCACGTAATTTGAAAAAAAGTTAGTTAACTTCAGGCTGGCCTCACCTTCTGTGTCAAAACAATTTTCGTTGTTTAAAAAAATTTTCAGACCTGAATCTTCGGCCACTTTTTTGTCATTTTCTTGTAATTTATTGTAATTTTGCTTCTTTTTAATATTTGTATGCATCTTCTGATCGGCATGGCAATGTTGAGAATGATATCAAAGAAGGTAGTTGAAGTTCAAAAGAATTCTGAATATATTCTGTGGCCTTATAGCTGCATTTGATTAGGAAAATTGTTTCTTGGCCAACTTTGCGTAAAATGTAGTGTATGCATTTTTGACCAGATACGCACGCTTTCAATGAAACAATTAAGGAAATAATGATGCCCAATTTGGTTATAGGTTCAAAAACGATCCCGAACCTTACTCGCAGTGAGTTTGAGTTTCAGCGCTGTACCATCGACTTTCAAAAGTAACCACTTCTGAACCAGTCAAATAGAAGTGTAAATACTTCTGCCAGTCTGCCCAGAGTCGATTAAGAAACATCCCAGTCTCTCCCTTTTCTTAGCAGCCTCATTTACATTATTGGTGAACCCTGCACAGAACGTTTCACATCATCAGACTGTACATGCAAAGAACATAGCAAATTTTGAAATTTTCGAATAGCTGTCATCATGCTTAAAACTTTTAATATGGCGACACCCTCAAAATCTATTCTAGCTCCAACTATACCATATATTGGTGCATTTACATCTGTGCGGTGGCAACGGAGTTCGAAGGTGGAGGCGGGAGTCAGAGGTGGAGGCGGAGGCGGAGGTGGAGGTGGAGATGGAGGCGGAGGCGGAGGTGGAGTCGGAGGTGAAGTTTGATGTGCGTGTCAGAATTAGTTGTTGTGTAGTAGTAGAAGTAGTAGTAGTAGCAGTACGAGCTTCGGGCTCCGTCCGTGCGGTGCCAATCCCAGTGTCAATACCCTCAAAAGCAATTCTAGCTCCAACTATACCATATAGTGGCTCATTTTCGTCTGTGCGGTGGAAGTGGAGTTCGGAGGTGGAGGCGGGAGTCAGAGGTGGAGGCGGAGGCGGAGGTGGAGGTGGAGGTGGAGGCGGAGGCGGAGGTGAAGTTTGATGTGCGTGTCAGAATTAGTTGTTGTGTAGTAGTAGAAGTAGTAGTAGTAGCAGTACGAGCTTCGGGCTCCGTCCGTGCGGTGTCAATCCCAGTGTCAATACCCTCAAAAGCAATTCTAGCTCCAACTATACCATATATTGGTTTATTTTCGTCTGTGTGGTGGAAGCGGAGTTCAGAGTTGGAGCCCCCCCACCACCACATCAACCCCCCCCCCCCCCCTCCCTCAATCACCCCCTCCGTCAGTCGTTTTAGAGCAATTCCCCCGAAGTTAGTCGTTTATTTCACTTATAACGTTTCTATTTGGAACTCAAGATGCTGCTTCGCTTTCCTCTATTTTAGATTACAGGAAATGTGTGCGTTCTATTTAATTCTACTCTCCGGAGGTCGAGGTGGATGTTCCTAATGGCCAGGTCAGTTTAAAAATGACGAGTGAAAATGAATCTAGCCTCACCCCTGTCGCGTTATACCTGCAAGGTGACAGCTGGAGGGCGCGGATTATAACTTGCGGAGGGCGACAGCCGGAGAGAGCGGATTATAACTTCCGGAGGGCGACAGCCGGAGAGAGCTGATTATAACTGCCTGAGAGAGCGAGATCATAGCGAAAGGAAACGATGAAAGTAACGATGAAAGTAAATGATCTAAAGTAACCTGAACTATATTAAAGACCATTTTAAATTAATTCATGCATTTATTGAGCATGCATTTCAACTTTCAAATTAGCTTGCATTTTATTTTTCATTTCCCCGCGCGTTTTGAGAGAGAGAGAGATAATTGCGGCGTGTAAACAAACTGCTCAGATAGAGAACATGCGCTAATTATAGCTGCGCATATAGAGGACATGCGATAATTATAACTACTCAGATTGAAAGCATGCGGTAATTTGCTATACTGAGATGAAAGGCAGAAAATAAGTGCAGACTGCTCAGACAGATGAGTCATTTTAAGTTTTACAGCCAGACTGTAAATAGAAAAATATGACATGAACAGATTCATGCGCAGCGCAAAAATCCAGCATGTTTTGTTCATGGTTCAGCTCTGAAATGCTATGACAGATAGGTCCGGGATAACAATTCAAATGAGGTTTTAAGTCAACGGGCACACGAAAAATTGTTCTCGGAGAAAAGACAGAAAGATGTGACCTCTTTCACCTTAATAATTGTTGATATGATTATGTTGCAAAATCGTCCAGAGTTTTTTGATTGTACAATTTTGAGTAAAAAAATCTCTAAGGTTAATGCAACTTGTTTCAATGATACAAATGACTTGAACGTATGTTTAATTGACGAGAATTTACATGCCAGTGATATTGGGTATGATGTTTGACAGAACACGACAGTTGTGAAATTAATCGGCCATTTTAACTATTGAAAAAAAAATAAAATTTTTCCCTTTTGGATTGCACACTTGCAGAAACAGTATGCACTCGGCACAAATAGGACTGAAAACGTCGTCAAAAAATCTGTATTGACTCCCGCTCATGATTCTTAGTCTATTGTGATGCATCACCTAGGAGTTGAGCATCAGCTAGGAGTTGAGCTCGGCATAGACTATCATCAGAAAGATTAGCAAAACGTGCTGGAAACCAAAAAACAACAACTGCTCGACATTTGAAATCTAAGAGCAGTATTAAACTTCAACCAAACCTTGCTGGTCTGAGCTGTATTTGCAAAAGAAACAAAAGTCAAAAACAGGAGAATTTACTTGAAGTTATATTTAGCGATATCCCAAGAAGATAGAAATTAATCATTGCTCAGCTAAATAAAAAATATACATCCTCGTGGAAATTCTGTAATTTTTCCATATGGACAAAAATAATTTCATGAAATCTTGCTATGCAGCGTATAACAATTGGCATTTCACCATTAGATTGATTGTATTCTTTTTGTTATACTTCAACAGAGTTTTCCATTTAACTAAACAAATGAAGTGTTTTCATTTGCTCCTACTTGTTTCAGTATTTTCTAAACAGAGCTCTTCTTCATGTCATTCAAACCAATACGCGGTCGATGTTCGAACAGGCAAATTTCAAGAAATTTCGCTTTTTGTGTAATTAAGCAAGCAAAATGTGTCCCCACTTTTCAAATTTCATACGCCACATTTGACGATTGAATTTAATAAAAAAAACACTGAATTCCGATCCACATCAACGAGTACAATTGATATTAGTCCGGCAGTGTAATTATTTAAATGGATTTAATATTTCCATATTATAACATAAAATTGAGTTAAATTCAAATTATGTCGCATATCTGAAAATAAAAATTAATTAAGTTTATAAAGTCAACCCAACCAGTAAACAGTAGTTCTAATTCATTTTCCAAATTTAAAGTCACGCCATGTTGAACAAGTAACCTTCCACAAAAAAGGGTTCCTTTTGTAAGCTGAGGAGAAGAAAGTTGTAAGTTCCTTGGGGAAACTTTTTTTGTCTTGTTTGATTTTAATTTCGTTGGGTAGTTCATTCCAATCTAGTATCGCTAATCTAACAAACGAGTTTTGCCTTTTGATAGAGAAAAATTTTTGGTCCCAGAACAATTTTTTTGTCCTTATAGACTCATGAAGATTCCAGGTGATTAAAGGACGTCCCGATGTTGGTGAAAAAGCAGGTCGTAACTGTTTTTTTATTTTCCAAAAGTATTGTAATCTTTTTGTTTTTAAAAAGAGTTTTACGGGTAGTATACTCCGACTGCATTTAATATCTTGAACAGATTCAAATTTTTGTCTAAGAAAGGTTGCTCGTAATGACCAGTTAAGCTGTTTCTCAAGAGACATTATTAAATTTTGCTCAATTGCGTGAATGATAACCGCTGAGTAGTGCAAGTGACTTAATACTAGGGCATTTAGGACAAGTATCAATAGTTTTTGTGGAATTGATCTTCTAATAGCATAAATTGTTTTTATTCCTCGGGCCATTTTTCGTAAGATATGTTTCACTTCCTCTTGAAACGTTAAATTGCTGTCTATGTGAACCCCTAAATATTTTACTTCAGGTTTCTCGTCTATTGGAATTGAATCTAAAATTATCTGTTCACTGAAATTTTTTTTGCTCTTACCAAATATCATGAATTCAGTTTTAGAGGTATTAACTGTGAGGTGATGTTCAAGAAAAAATCGAATAAGTTTGTTTGCATTTTGCTCTAACATGATTTTGCTTTTGTCAATGGAGGTATCAAAAGTTAAAATAACGGTATCGTCAGCATATTGTATGAGTTCAGTTTCGTTGTCAACTTTTGTTGCCATGTCATTAATGTACAGATTAAATAGGAGCGGACCAAGTACTGTTCCTTGTGGTACACCTCTATGAAGCATTAGTTCATCTGATATGCAATCTTGTAGTACAACAGATTGGCGGAGGTTTGTAAGGAAACTTCGTAAGAGATTTTTTGAGTTCTCATCAAAACCTAAGTTGCCTAACTTGATATCCAAAATGTCATAATTGATAGAATCAAAAGCTTTTGATAGGTCAAGAAATGCTGCTGTGACAAAATTGTTAATGTCAGTTTTGTTTCTGATGAATTCTGTGCAAAATAATAGGGAATCGATGGTAGAAAACTTTTTCCTAAAACCATATTGATTTTTACTTAGTAATTTGTTGTCGTGAAGGTACTGACAAATTTGATCCCTCAAGATGGTTTCAATGATCTTAGAAAGGCATGGGGTAATGGAAATTGGGCGATAGTTATTAGGTTCCTCAGGGTCATCTTTCTTGTATAGTGGTACAACATGTGCTCGTTTAAGCTCATTGGGGAAGCAAGATAATTTGATGCAGTAGTTCACAAGGAACTTTAGATGAGGAACAATGACAGAGCTTGAGACTTTAATAGCCCATGCAGGAATGTTTGATGGTCCAATCGGTTTATTTCTCCCCAGTGCCCTAATTGCGTCATGACAGTCTTTTTCCGTTACATAGTGAAAGCTAAAAGTTTTTTGTTTAGGATTGCCTGTCCCAGAAGTCAGTAGTGGATGCTGAGGGCCTTGGAATTTCCCAAGTGTAGAGAAACGATAGTTCAACAGGTTAGCAATTTTTTTTGTCTGGGTTACATAATCACCAAGTACATTTCTCAAACTGTAGATTCTGGGTTTTGTTTTTTCAGAGTTTCTTACTTCATTTATCAGCATACACTTTTTTCTGTCACTTTCTGCTGCTTCAATAAGATTTCTATGAAATCTGTTGAAATCGTTGTCATTAGAATTACTAAACTGGTTTTTTAGATCAAAGAAATTTTCATAGTCTTTATCATTCAAAAACCTATCTCGATCGACCATCAGTTGTCTTGATTTTCTAGTTAACCATTTGTCTGTTAATGTAAAAAAACTTTTGTCATTACGGATAAAACATTTTTTAAGTGGAGCGCTTTTCGAAAGTGCTGTCGTAAAATTTTCAGTGAAAACTTGTAGCATTGAATCCAAGTTGTTTTGAACATACATTTTTTGCCAGTTTTGTTGTTCTAGGCAGTGTTTAAAATCAAGTGCATTATAGTTCTTTTTATCGAAAAATTTTTTCTGTATTGGTACCTTTTTAGTTTCAACATAAAGCAAAACATGACAGAAAGTTACATATATTGTGAAAAGAGCTGACGTTTTGTCACGGGTGGTCACGTTTGTCCACCATTTTGAGCATGTAGATTAGCCTAAATTTTTATTATCGATTTTTATTTGTTAGTTTCCGGTTGAGTTTCTATTAAGACCAAATTTAAAATATCTAGAGGGAAATATTTGAAATTAATCACAAATGAGGCTTTATTTCATTTTGGTAGTTAGATACTGTAACTGTGGGAAAGTGCGACGTGGAAATGAATGTTTTAGCGTGGAAACTAGGGCCTTATGAGTTTCAAGCTAGCCCCAAACACGCTTTGAGAAAAGTGAGAACATGTATATCATATTTTGAAGCAAATTTGAACAAAATTTGAACAAAACAATCCTATGTTCACTCTTTTCCACACAAGCTTAAAACTCTAATTCCAAAACATGTGTTGTAAAAAAAGCCCGTTAATATGGGGTAAGTAAACTCATTTTTTGGACATTCGCCACGTAATGAGCATTTTTGTTGTTATTTCTAACAACGAATTATGAGTACGCCAATTTACGGAAACTTTTAACTTAATGAAGTTTCTGTCGTAATGGTTCTTTGTGTGTCTGAGAGGTAGTTGGACTACAAATTCACTATCTAAAGATTCTGTAACTAGAATCTCACTCGCAAAGAATAGTCTATACAAAATTCCAGAACTCGAGCGCAATTTTCAGATCTCTAACTTCCAGATCTCTCGCAGAGTCATCAGTTATAACTCTACTGAGTGAATAATTCGTTAAACTGACCTATCAAAAAGAAAAGAAAATCTATTCTGTAACCAATAACTAATACTCAAAGTTAGTGCTTTACTATTCCATTGATACCCGTACCATGTGTAACTATTTCACACCTATTCTTCATCCGGTAATTATTACCGAAAATGAGTACCACCCAGTATATATTCTCCACCCAGCATCTATACTCAATGTCGTTGCAACGAAAATTAAACTTCTGTGTTCACATACCAGAACAAAGTTGGTCAAAGTGAGCCCCGGTTGAGGTCCCAGACGGAAGCAAGTGTGTCCAGACCGAAGATGAACGCATGAGGGGGGGGGGGGGGGGAGGGCGTCGTGCGTTCAAAATTACATAGTCTGGAAACATCAAAAAAACGCACGAAAGTCTGAACATGAACACACGAAAGTCTGGACATGAACGCATGAAAGTCTGGACATAGGCAACTTCCGTCTGGGACAGTCTGGACATACTTGCTTCCGTCTGGCACCTCAGCCTGGTATAGGCAAGCAGAAATATCTAAGTGTAATTAGGCGCAGAAACAAATACCATTTTGTTGCTATTCCTCCGAATTTTGCGGTCTGTCTCATTTTCTTCAATTTAATAATGAAAAGATTCGTTGAAAAACCTTTAGAAGCTTAGAAAAATGACATAATCTATTGGTGAAATGAGACACTTTGGCACGAGGACAGTGTTCTGATTTCCAGGTGCCCAAATCTCTGTCATAGCTGTTCCGGAGACAAATAGAAGTCACAGATTGATAGGCATGTTGATTGAGGAATCTCTTCAAGAGGATTTCATCAACGAGATAAGGTGCCTTGCTAAATTTACATAATATCTTCTCTAGTTCTCTCATGTTACTTAAAAATTTTTGAGATTTGCAGCATTAACATAGACTAATTTAGAGTTGGGTAACAAAATGGCAAAAAGTGACTTCAAATGGCTACATGATATTAGAGCCCATACATGATATTAGTTTCCTTTATTCCGGACAATGGTCTAGATCTTGTTTGTCAAGAGGCGGATTCACGCGCAAACTAGTCTGATCAGATAAGATTTCGAGCACAATTTGATTGGATCAGAAGCTAATTCGAGCGCAATTTTTCTTTCAATTTTCTTGAATTTTTTTTCAATTTTTTTTAATGACAAATGTTGGCTCTGCCAAGAGACAACATTACAGCAGTGCTCTGATCAGAGATTTATCTAGAGGAGTCTGATGGTGCTGATCAAAACAAAGGGGTCCAATTGATAGCAGAAGCCGTTGCCCTTCAAAAAAATTTGATTACCTGTATATCAAAACGTTCTTTTAATGGAAAGCTGTCTTAGTTCATCTATTGAGTTGGAAACATGTACCAATGGCATACTAAAAATATTTTTTAACACTTTTGTTCTGTTTTTATTAGCAATAGTTTTAGGATTTGCTTAGGCCATTTTGGAGCGCATATTAGTCTAACCAGGACTAACTTTCGAGCTCAGGATAGTCTGATCAGATGAAGCTTGTCAGGGCACTTCGAGCGCAGACAAAGTTTCAAGCGCTCGATAGTCTGATTAGAGATCACTTCGGTTTTGGCTGCTCGGAACAGAGGCAACTTTTGTTTGCATTGGTCTGAGAGACGATTTCGGTTTGTACTTCAACCTGGGAGACATTGGGTTTCCAGTTGTTTGGAAAAGAAATAATTTTGTGCCTTTTACAGCCACACTCAAAAGTCATACCAACATTTAGCAGCAAAAAAACTATGCTGATTCGTTTGCGGATAATGCCCATTTATGATAAAGTTATATTGCTCGATGGAAAAAAACAATAATCACGAGTTTAATTTCATCTGAGGCTGTTTGCCGAAAATAGCTGTCAAAATTAGCAAAAATCAAAAATTGGCCGAAATGAACAATTAATAAACAATTAGCCTAGACAGCTACTTACACGCGCTTAGACTAGGAACTTCTTTGCAATAAAGAATAACCCAAACATTTTTGGAATCAAGACGAAAAAAAATAAATTACAGTAGTCACCTGATTAAACTAAATCCTTTGATGATCCACTTTTCTACTTTACAAGTCTGCCCGATGGTCGTGCTACTATTTCAGGGGGCCTCAAATAAAAAAGGCGTTTAAAAATTTGAAGGATGTCAAGCTCTTTGATGCAACTATTGATGAGTCGCTTGTTATCTTAGAATAGGGACTTAGCGCAGTTGAGATGCACCTTCCATTATATTTATCACTCTTTTTACAAGGAATCAAGTGACTATAACATTAAGCGCGGTTTCTCGGTCAAGACCTCTTTCTCAAATATAAGCACATTCAGGTGTCATCACAAAATTCACATTTTTTCTCTACTCAAAGATATATGCCTGGTGGTAGTTGTTTGCTACGTAAAATTAAGAAATAATTTTTGGAAGCTACAATAAACAATCAAGAAAAACAAAGTAGCTATCGAGTCCAATGTAGCTGCCAGGACTCGGGGGTTTAGGTGAAAATTGTCTTCAGAAACAACTTTTTCCTGTCCATCTAAAATCATAAAGTAATTGGCGCTAAAAAATGGTTCAGCAACTGATTTGCTTAAAAAATCTCAGAGAACCCACTGGTTTGCGTTTTCAAAACTAAAAGGTAAGTCTGAAATATAGATAGCGCCACGAAAAGATAAGAATCTGATTGCCGATTTTAATGTTGTTATCATGAGATATTTAGGGTCCTTCACAATATAGAAAAGTACAAAGAAGCAAAAATCTGAGTTATCATCCAGTTTTCCCAAATAGCTCATTATAACAACATCTGAACATTTTTCTTGATCATAAAAGTGCTGCTCAATATATTCGTAATTTAGTTTGCCTAAATCTCTGATAGATGCATTGGTCTACACCCCATGATTTTTATTTTATCAATCGGATGACGAACTATATATTGTTCGTCATCCGATTGATGATATAAAAATGATAGAATGTAGATCAAAGCTTCTATCAGAGATTTAGGCAAACTAAATTACGAATATATTGAGCAGCACTTTTATGATCAAGAAAAATATTCAGAGGGTACTCAGCATCATTACCAAAATTTATGGAGTCTCCTAATTTTGTTGAAGAAAAGCGTGACTTCGAAGATTGCTCAGATAGCGACAAGCATTACGGAAAAGAAAGATTAAAATTTTTGTAACGAAGACCATAAAATTATTAATGAAAGCAATTTTTCTACAGAATAAAAGGTAGGCGCGGCCCACAAATGATTTCAAAGCATCCAACAATTTTGCCAAATCAAAATTAAGTCAAATTGTAGAACACTTAACTGGTGGGTTGGGGCGAAAATAACTGGCCCTCATATGACTATTTTCTTGATAATAAACGTTCCTTGAATTGTTCGTGAAAGCTACTCTCAGAAACAAAATTCTATTTATCATAACGACATCACTATCGAACACATCGAGCTATCAGCAGCAAAAATCCCGTCTTCTCTTTTTTCTTTAAGAATTTTTTATACCGGGGTTCTTCAGACAGCAGCAATGATGCGAAGGTTTTCTCTCCTTACAAATATAGACCAAATCTGCCATCTGTCTGCCCATCAATTTTAATTAGATATTTGAAAAAAAGTAGGCAAGACTTCTTCTAAACAATAAACGACTTTGAGGAATAAACCAGATTATAGATAGATAAGAAATCAATCATTCTAAAAATCCTATCTACCCCAGTGAAATCGGCAAAAATAAATGCTAGAAAATCGTTGGTATGTTCGATATCAGTTAAACTAACACAACAAAGACTATTCGTTTTTTTCGGTATCGTCGGTGCGCTTTTAACCGTACGGAATCATCGGTATCTTTTGGTTTTCTAAGGTCCAGTGAGTTCGGTTTTAAACATACTATGATTATCAGAAATGAAATCGTCTCCTGCAATTAGAAAGTGATCATAACATTTGACTAAATTTTGTAAAATAAACTCAAATTTTTGTGTGAAATGAAAACAACAAACTTTTCCATTCCAAACAGAACAAATCAAACCAAATCAACCAATCAAACCAAATCTCTGATACCGAACATAATGACAATTTCTTATGAGGAATGCCAAACATAGGTAAAATTCTTGCCACTTCTTTTTCCGTTCTTGTTTAGTAGTGTACCAGAGATTTCATTCCAGTTGAATGAAATATATCGCGAGTAATTACCATTTGCGTCTTTTCCGAACCTTTCGCAACTGATGACAACAATTTATTGATACACCTGTCTGCAATAGTTTGTCATGCAAATGATCTTTGGCTTTTATATCGGTTGATTTGAATAAAGAGGGTTTATGAGAAATGATGACTCAAATCAAACACATCAAACAAATCATATTGATGAAAATCAGAAAATAAAGTTAAACATTATCGCCAAAAAGATGTAAAACTAAAAAAACACAGTAAAAATTTGCATGACGACTCAATAAATTGCAAGAAAAGACAGATTGATCTATCAGCTGCACCTAAAAGCAGCGACTTGGCTCTATTGTTGGACCTGAAGATGGACTTGAAAATGAGGCGGCCAGGAAAGTAGAATCTGTGAACTCTAACTTTATATACAATTTTTTTTTAATTTATTGGGCAATACGCTTTAAAAAAATCAGCTTCCAAAAATTGAAATTGTCAAAAACAAAATCCCTTGAAAAAACAACAGTTAAAGTGGAGAATGATCAAATAAACCGAAGAGAACGAACTTACTGACGTTTTCCTATGTGCGAAGGCAAACACAGCAAACAATCTTTCCTTCGGTTGATGAAATACATCAAGCGTTATTGTCCTTTGTGTCTTTCAGGAACCTTTCACAACTGATGATCAAAAATTATCAATACAGTTTTTTTATACAAGCGTAGTTCTTGCGAAAGATTGTTTGATTTTATTTCCGGTAATTTGAATAACGGTGATATATGAGGAATGATTACAAAAGTTCAACCCATCAACCTATCGATGAAAATCAGAAAATAAAGTTGAACCTTTTCTCGAGAAAGATTAAAAACTCAAAAAAAGTGAAAAACCATAGACGGGATTCTCTTAAAGACCCAATAAAATGTAAGAAACGAAAGATTGATCTATCAACAACACCAGCAAGCGGTTTCTTCGCTCTACTGTTGGGCCCGAGGATAGAACTGAGGTTGAGGCGGCCAAGGAACAGGAATCTTCGAACTCCAACTTAGCGTACAATTTTTCAGAAATTACGGGTCAATGCGCTTATGAAAATCAGCTTCCCAATATTCCAATTGCCAAAAACAACATCTTTTGAAAAAACAACAGTAAAAACGGAGAGAGCGGTCAATAAAACCTATCATACCAAATCTCTGAGGCCAACATACTGACGTTTTCCTATGGGCAAAAGCAAACATAGCAAACTCTCTTGTTTTTATTGTTCATTCTTGTTGAATAGCGTACCACAATTTTCGTTCAGTTGGATGAAATATATCACGCTTAATTTTCTTTTTTGTCTTTTCAGAACTTTTTGCAACTGATGATTAAAATTATTAAAAAACAGCGTGGGTATTGCAAATAATTACTGACTTTTACTTCCTGTGATCTAAATAACTGTGATTTATGAGGAATGATGACAAAACAGTGGCCCAAATCATATCCATGAAAATCAGAGAAAAAAATGAACTTTTTTGCGAAAAAAGAATGAAAACTGAAAGCAATTAGAAAAACAAAATCGGGATTCGGTTGAAGACCACTAAAAACTGCCAGAAAAGACAGATTAACCTATCTGCTTACAAAAAAATCAGCTTTCAAAAACTCCAATTACCAGAAGCATTGTTTCCTCAAAAAAGAACAATTATAAAGGAGAAAGATATCAAGCTTTTTTTTCGCCGTTATCTACAGACTGCCACGCAAAGGACATTTACAGAATACCTCTGTTTCACTAAACATTACATTTGAAGTGACTTCATTTTAAGCAGTTTGTTGAAGAATACCACGGTTTTTAAATACAAAATTGTGGTAAAGAGTTTTTAACTTACTTGATGGAATACCACATCGAGTTGCAAAACAAGAGACAATTATCAAGATGATTTCCTAGTGAAAGATCATCGTAAAACTTACCATTAGAACAACCTCTCAGAGATTATTATCAAATGATCCTCTCAGTTTTTTTGTTATTAAATGATTAGTCGGAGCTAAAAAAAAACGGTTCACGCAAAATTTTTGAGATCCTCGGAAATTCAAAAAATGGCCAATTTTTAAAAAATGTTTTTTGTGTTTTACGCTGAAATGCAACGATATGCAGTTAATCCAGATCTGAATGTTGATAACAAGTTTGGCATTTGAAATAACGAATTGAAAACTTTATTGGATCGATTTGCTCATTGACGAAAAAAAGTAACATGGTTGAAGAAAAAAAGAAATCTGAGAAAAACCACGAAATCGCGGTTTGAAAAAAATGATTGGAAGCCAAAATTCGTGACAAAACTTGTGCTAATTAAAAAAGGCAGATAAATGTAGTTACCAAAAGTATTGCCGAGGCGAAAATAAACTTTACGACGTTTTGGTTGGGGCTGACAGAAACAAAACAAAAATATTTTTTAATGAAATTCAACAAATTTGCATCACGAAGCTGAACTGATTGAGCTAAACAAAAACTGTTAAACTCTCAAAACCAAAAAAATGATAGTCTGGATGGGTTAAAATTTTTGGTGATATGTGATTACTTATGCAACGTTTTTAACAACTGTTTTGAAACATGATATATCTCTTCACAATTTGAAAGAACCATAGTGATCCATTTGCGCGAGGAAGGCAATAAAAGCGATCCAAGAAACGCAATCTTTTTCTAAAATTTTTGAAAATTTGATCAATAAAAGAATCATGAGTTTTGGTAGCAGGCTTAGGATAATATCACGAAACATGTTTAATTCCAACCGAAAAAATCATGCATCATTGTATTATTTAAGATCACTGAAATCATCTGCGAGACATTAGAACAGAAATTATCACAGGCGTCATTGATTTAAAGAAAGCTTTTGATTTTTTTAACGACCATATTTTGATTCCATAGTTATGTTTTAAAAAAATGTTTCAGTGGAACAAACTGTCGAATTCATTAAATGTTATTTCTCGGACAGGTCACAATACGTTCATCAAAATAATTAGACGACAAAATTCATTGGTATACATTAGGGCATACCACAGACGTCAATCTTAGGACTTTTTTTCTAATAAACAATAATGATTTGCCTCAAAGGCTTGAACTCCGAATTAGTTTTGTATGCAGAAGACACTAGAAAAACATTGTGCTCAGTTATTGGAAATACTAATTTTTTGTCCAAGTTATAAAAACCTGACTGAATGATTGGCTCAAAACAGATTAAAAATCAATGAAATAATTGCAAGATAATGCTTTTTGGTCGCAACAAAAAAAGCACAATACCTTGACAGAATTTTCAACAGAGTTCAAATCAAATATGAATGCAAATTTTTGTGCTTTTATATTGTCGAATCGATCAAGTTTTTCTATAAAATGGTGGCCAAAATTTTAGCAGTGTTTGAGTGTTTGGGTGTTGCCAATAGGGCCCGAAACTATTTTAACAAAAGTCAGATGTTATTGTTTTACAAAGCCTCATTAATTTATGGAAACTCCTATAAAACACATCTCGACGAAAACTCTAAGAGTCAAAAAATATATTTAGCGGAAAAAATATATTTAGCGGCATTTTCTTTTCACCAAAAATTGATTTTATGTTGGATATCATGACAAAACATAATCACCCTACCGTTTAAATTTTTGGCCAATAATATTTTCAATATCTTGTTTCGTTAACTCAGAAAACAAGAGTAAGCTTAAATAAAATTGGTTTCGCTCAGCAACCATCGTGAAACTAGAAGTGTTCCACGCAAACTGTTACCAGTTTCTAAGTGAAAAACTTTAAGAATTCACTGGGGTTCGAATTTATCATAGCATACAATTTTGCTCAAGAAAACAACTCAGTTCTCAGTTCCGGAATAAATAAGAAAGCTGAATCCAGGTCAGCTCTGAGCTGTTAAAAGATCTTTTAGTTACGTATATACCTAGAACAGCTATCAAGTGTTCAACTTTTTTTTGATTTAATCTAATGCATTTGTTTTTCATAAACATCTTTTCAGGCTCCTGCTAGATGAGCCCTAGTCTCTTCAAGTGTCCATCCAGGTGTAATTTTTCTCTTTAAATATATTTTGTCTTTTTACATAACGATATGTCGCTGGTAACATATTCAAGTCACTTCAATTCAACCAGAAACAATTTTTCTCAAGTAGTTATACCAACTCAACGCGATGAACAAGATTACTTTTTCCATTGGTTCTTTACAAAATGAGCAGTGATCTCTTCCGAAAAGTCTCAGAAAATTGAACGAACCATAAATAGTCTAGATCGAAAAAACACCTAACGTAACAATGGGGTCAAACTTGCGACGTGTAATTGCATTTACAATATCTGAATTACTAAAAACTCTAATTTCATTTTTGGTTATCATGTGCTCGTCAAATTTTAATAGAGATTTGTTGATAAATTTATTTAAACTCCTGTGCTCACTCAAAAATACAAATAGTTGGACTGTAATATGGTATTCTGAATAGCAGTAATACTATAAAAGTAGTTCTTGTAAGTCAAATTAGATAAGAACCCTACCTACATATAAATGACTATTCCTAATAGCTTTTTGGTGAGTTTGATGCCTCTCGATGTTTTTCAATTCCCAATGTGTTGTACTTCCGGTATTGTGGCGACTCTTAGTTAATTTTTACCACTTGCTCAAAGAAACTATCGCCTCTTGAGACGCTTAATCTAAAGTAAAGCAAACTACGGTGCATCTGCTGCTAAACTTTAAAACTCCCTGCCCTTCAAATCTGAGGCCAAGTAGAATTCAATGCCTGCTGATATTTCTAAACATTATTGTTCCCACCCCCACTTTATTGGGGAAAGAGGAACTATATACTTAACTGGGTTTTTTTTGTTGAGTCAATTTTGGCCGATCGATATATTTTTTCATCAAAAATGTCACAAAATATGATTTTTTGGTCCACTTTGTTAAAGTTTTGCCAGACCTCTCCCTGATTTTGTCGCGCGCCCTAGACCTAGAAAACCTAAAACAGACTCCATAATCTCAAAAAGAGCACCAGTTGCAATTAGGCGCCGTATGAAAGTCTTCTGGAATTAAAACTTTGCTGTCCTTTTCAGATTTAACTCGATAATTATACAATTTATTATTATGCTGCATTTTTTCAAAATATTTTGCTTTTGTTTTTTTAATGTTAAATACTGACAATATTTTTTTTCATGGCTCCGTTAATGACAACTCCAATTTACGTAAACTTGAGGCCCAATGTAGATACAGTTTGTTTTCAGAGAACCAAAGGGTTTTTATGGCTTTTAGGAAGAGTTTTAGTAAAATTTAACTGAATTCTTGTCTTTTGCCTTCAATTGTTATTTTGGCAGTCTGATTTTTAAGTTTAACCACTCAAAGATCTAAATTTTTCCCCGAGAGGTGCAACTGAACCTTTTCTATTCATTCGGTTGTTACCTAATGTCTCTTATGTTATTGAATGTATTTGTTTTAAAAAAATTTCCGTGATTTTTTGAACTTGCCAATTTTTTATATTCTTTTAGTCAAAATTTTGCTTATTCTCAGTAAGTACAGGTCAACCTTTCCTCCGTATAAAATACTAAATTATTTTTTGGCAGATTGTTTTAACAGAAGGTTTTCTTGCTTTTGGTACTACGAGTTTTCATACAAATATTTTTTATTTTTGTGCATAATTTCACATTTTTGCTGTTGTATTTGTTTTTTTTGTAAATTGTAACAATATTTAACAATCTAATTGAAATAATCTTTACAAAATTTGAAGCTGAACATCTTTTTGATTTCATAACAAATGGTTTGAAGGGCTGCGACATCGTTTTCTTGCAGAAATTGGTAGAGTTTTTTAATTTTGCCCTTCATTTGTTGCTAATTTTTGTTATCATATGACAAATATTGTGTAATTAAAGATATCAGTGGCCAACTATAGATAAACAAATGAACTTAATAACTGATTTCGGTAAATAGCTAATGGTTGTTTTGACTTTCGAATTGTATTTCTAAAAAAAAAAGAGTAATAGTGTTCTCCAACTTAACCCTTTTTGTTCTGGTTTGCGTTTTTTTCGTATTTTACAATGTTGTATCTTTTTGGTAAATTAGCCTCATTATCTAGAGCTCTTTTTAATATTTTGTTGAATCAAACAAATAATTTTTCTGTTGTTTAAACGTTTTAAATGATGTCTTGATGTCTTAGACAATTTGTTTCAGACGAATTGTGTGAAGTTTAGATAATTTTAAGATTCTGTGGTTATTTTTGTTGTCATTTTGTGATAGTATTTTTACAAACAGACGTTATGGTGGTCAAAGGGGACGCAAATGGAGCTTTTATATTCTTGCGGTTAATATCTTATAAATTTAATGGCTTCAAAACTGTGGTTTCGTAAAGTTGTTTGTGAAACTTTTTAGTTCAGCTTGTTTTAATGTTATTTTATAGTCTAAAGAATTAGTCTCATTAATAACAGTTAATTTTCCGAGTAGTTGCAAGAAAAATTGTCTACTCTAACAGAAGTTCTTCTTGGAACAACCAGTTGTCATCAGACCTATTTTCGTGATTTTTGCATATTTGCCCCTTTTTTGTAGGTTTTTGTTTTCTTTTCACAGTATCACAATAATGGGCGTCATTCGATTTAAAAATGTTGTTACCTTCAAAAATGCAAACGAAGATTTTTCCGTTTTAGTGATCAGCATAATATTTAATTGATTGGTTTGACATCGTTTTTGTGCATAATTTTTCGTGAAAATTTTTAGTTTTTGCCTGTATTTGTCGTTCTTTTGTAGTCTTATGACATATCCTGAATAATGAAAGGCCTCATTTGCTCTCTATTGAGGTATAAAAGTCTCTCTCAATTAATTCTTTTGATGCGTAATGTTTCTAATCAGCTCGAATTTAATTCTTTTTTTAAAAAAGCAATATTTTAATAAACTTTGCCCCTTTCGCTCATTGCTAGTCAACTTGTTGCCAAATCGTATTGAGGAAAAGTCCATATTTTGTTCCTAAAATGTGCCAGTTAATCTTCTGGGTATAAATTCTAACTGATGCAATTTTGATTTGGTTATTAGTGGTTTTCAAAAAATGGCCTAGGAGTTTTGGTCGTAATTAATGTTTGTAACTATTTTTGATTTTTATTGCCGTCTTTTCTGGTAGTCATATTATGGTGGCCACAGGTCTCATAGGCCCTCTAGAGTAGGTTGTTTTATTCTTTTAGTAGTTTTTTGAACGATGTTGATATGTTAATTTTTTTTATGAGCGGGGTCGGGGTTTTACCGAGCCTTCTTGTAGTTTTTTTACAATCAAAGGACTTTTTCACAAGCAATCGCAACAAATTGCATGTCATGTGTCTTTTGTATAAATCTGGCAAGAACTTTACAACATCACACTATTAGAAATTTGTTTCTGAAAGAGTAGATGCCTGACATAAACACTCAAGGATTTTAGTTAATAGGGTCTGCCGCTTGTGAAATTGTATGTGCTCACTGCGGTGGCATTTTATAGTAAAAAGCATTTTAGTTCTCCCGAATAATTTTAACCGTACAAACTTTGCTCTATTTCTCATCAGAAACAAGATCTGAATTGCAGTCGAAAGAAAGGAGAAACTAATTGATAACTCGGTCATGGAGCGTGGGGTAAAAATTTGGTTCAGACGGATTTTTGTCTACAAATGTCAATTTAGGAGCTGTTAAATTTTTCAGAAACTTTAAATTGTCTTGCACGATGAATTTTTTCAGTCTGAAGAATCGGCATGACGTTGCTCTCGTGCGACTTGAGAGCGGCAATCACGGCGGCCAAATTTTACCTCTGAAGAACTCTTCGGAGCTTTCATCAATAGAATCGATCACTATCAGAAGCGACACCCCACTTGTGATTATTGGCATGGGTCACACTCAATTAGACAGCCACTTTAAAGATAGATTCTTCTCTCGCTCGCAAATCCAAATGCTCAGTATGTTGTTTCTTCAAAAAGTGTGTATTTTAAGGATTTAAACAGAACTCTGTACTGAAATACGCATCCAAAGTCTGTTCTGATGGGAACCACTTGGGTCGCCAGTAGAGCGCTTTGAGAGACCACAGTAGGTATGACAACTTGGGCGTTTGTAACCTAATATAGTCTTTTACTGTTATAAACCCCACATCTCCACTTCCTAGGCTAAATTCGCAGACCTGAGCAAACCATCTTTGATCAGATCATCCTATACCGAAATGACCTCTGATCAGACTTCAGTAAAAAAAACCATTAGTTTTTTTGCCACATACCCACATGCATTAATATAATTTAATCCTTGAACATTCTTCTCAACCTCCACCACCCAAAACTATGACGAACTTTTGTGCACGCAATTTTTCAATATATATTTTTCATACTTTATTGAAAATTAGATTTCATAAAACCTAGTATGATTATCAATTTTTTCAGAGTGTTCTTTTATGGTGCTCAATCTCGGTACAATCTAAGATCCCAAGCTGAGTTCCAAGACGGAGGGTCTGATCAGAAGTCCTTTCAAGCGTACTTTGAGCACAGGAAAATTTTTTAGCAGGCTTAATGTGACTGATTGCTCTTTTTGTTGTGACTTTTGGAGGAGCAGCTTCATGTTGCAATTAAATTGACAATGCAGGTGGTTTAATATGAGCTGAAATGATATCAAAATATGGGCTCTTAATTTTTTCATTTTTTATATTTAAAAAAGTTGTAATCAAGGTTGCTCCAACAAATTGCTTCAAATTGAGTTTTACAAAACGGATAGTTAAAAGAGTTTTTCCTCTCAGAACAAAAAAAATGTCACGAACTTTAAACGTATGTCGGAACTATCTGTGGCACGAGTCGTCTTGGTTAAGACTGCTGAACGTTTGGAATATTGTCTTAAAAAGTATTAATTTTTCTTACGATCTGTGAAGAAAGGTACTGAACTTCTATGGAAAATATGGTGACATATCGCTGACAAAAATTTTCAATAGAATTCTCTGCTTGATGTGTTGAAAAGTGGGTATTTTTTCAGCAGATATCAGCGCATTTTTTACATAATTCATGTGAAAGTCTTTTTCTCAAGATACTCACTGATTTTGATTTTGACTCAGCTTTCTTAAATGAGAAGAATCTTAGTCAATGACTTCATCCAAACGACTTCAAGGGGCGATTGTCTGTAACAACGAAAGAAGTGTCCAGTGTCTTGAAAAAGATATTGAGAAATGGCAACAAATGACCACGGTTGAGATACGAGCCCTGCAAAATATAATTTACTGCAGCCACAATCTAATACACATAGATCTACCTTTCATACAGATCAGAAAATTCATTCTCTTTCTGAAGTTGATAATCTTGCACCTTTACTTAATACGACTTGTCTTGTCAATTATTGAGGACGCAATTCAAAGTTTACCAAGATGATAGCAAATGGATTGTAGCTACAATCCATTTTCTGTCGTCATGGTAAATTTTGAATTGCGTCCTCAATACATGACAAGACAAGTCGTATTAAAGAAAGTTTAGGTATTAAGTATTCAGTTGTATTAAGTCGTATTAAGTCGTAGTAAGTAAAGTGCCGAAACAAGATTTTTGTTTGCTGCTGTTAATAAAAATTTGGGAAGGTCAGGTACCTTTTTTATATTGTGGTCTTTTCTGTACTGAAATCTGGTTCGGGGAAAGCCTCGACCATAATATTAGAGCAACTCTTTGCTCGTTATGTTGATTCTATGTCAACATCATGCCAACAGTGAGAGGCAAGTTTCGGATCTTTTTGGTTTGCAACCCCGCAAATTTTTAATTGATTGCAATCCTGTGCTCTCTACTGAACCAACTGGTCCACACTGCGAGAGACTTACTATGTTCTTTTATATTTAGCTATCATTTCGAGCTTCATCATACGATCACAACTTGCCTACTATAGTGTATATGTCTAACCTGTAATCATAGTAACAAACCCTACTACGCTCTAATTCCAAGCAAAATAAAATCTGTAAATTGTGTATATTTTTATGGACCTGCTAATTGGTGCTAATCTATGACAAAACATTGAAAAACCACTAATAACAATGCTAATCCCTATCCAACGAGAAGTCCATTCCATTGAACTTCTTGATGTTATTACATTATTTTGGTCGAGCTGTCCAGACCAAAGTGACCCAGTTGAAGTGTCACACCATCTTCGAGCGCAAACATGCGCACTGTGCGCTCAATTTACATGGTCTGGAAAAGGATAAGCGCATTTAATCTGGACAATGGTCTGGAACTTGTCTGATCAGAGGTCACTTTGGTCTGGGAGGGTCTGATCCGAGGCGGATTTGAGAACACAATAGTCTAATCAGATAAGATTTCAAATACAATTGGGTCTGATCAGAAGCAAATTTGAGTGTTGTTTTTCCTCTCAAGATTTTTTTGAATTTTCTATTGAGAGCTGATGTCTCTACCAAAAGGTAACAATGCAACGGTTTTCTGATCAGAGACGCATCTAGAGTTTTTTGGCGCCGACCAGAACCCAGGGGTAAGTTGATAGCAAATGCCGGTTCCCATTACAAGTGATTCTGAATATCTGTAGATCAAAAGATTTTTAGGCAAAGCTGTCCAAGCTCAACTACTGAATTAAAAACGTGAATAAATGGCATACTAAAAAAACTAAATTTTGACACGGGTTTTTTTAATAGTTTTTTTTTGTATATAATATCAAAAACTTAAAATTTTTATGAAATTGAAATATTGTAGCGCTATTAGTCCATCTTTAAGGACTTGTCCATCTTTAAAACAATTCTCTTGTCAGACTGTTTGAACGCACTTTAGTCTCATAAGAAACAGTTTCGATTGTACTTTATTCTCATCCGACGCAATCTTGAGCCAAACTTTAGCCTGATCAGAGACTGATTCGAGCGCACACCAATCTCATCAAGAATAACTTTGGAGCACACGATAATGTGATGAGTGGAGGCCTTCTAGCAAACTTCAAGCGCACACGGAGCTTCGAGCGCACGATAGTCTGATCAGTGGTAAATTCAGTCAGATTCTGTCTGGTTTCAGTCTGGATCAGTTTTGCATGCGATGGTCGGATCAGGGAAAATATAGGAAATTGCATGCATTTATTCCTGCTAATACGGGTCTGTAAGACATCAGGCGTCAACAATAGGCGTCCCATTCAGGTGTCACCAGTCAATGAGATTACCATTTTTTCGGGGATTTGTTTATTGATTTATGCGCTTGAATTGAAAATTTTTTTCAAAAAGCTGATGACATTAAAAACTCTGCGCCTCTTCTATTAGACACTGATTATACTAAGATGGCTCGCATTAACAAAACACAGCTCAAGATCTATCATACCTTTGTTTAATGTTTCCATAGCAAAAAAGAACAGCTGTTTCCTTAATTACACAATCCTTGCCAGAGCAACCCTGGTTCAGTAAACATGCTGGTATAATTTTGCTCAATCTTGGTCAAAACTGACCAGCTTTTTCAACAATGATCTTAGTGCTACTCTAGGGGAAAACATTGAGATGGAGTGATAACTTTGACATTTTGCCTATAAAAGAAATTCCTCAAAAGTTTGAAATAATCAAAAGGTTATCAAATTAAAACTCTAGTACTTTCGGGAGTCAAACTTCTTTTACAATTAAAAAATTCTCTGCGTGTTAAAATAGCAGAAAATCTTGATCAGGGAAGCAGCCCAACATGCCTTTACGAATGGAATATTGAATACTCAAAAACCAAGATGAAAAATATTTCTACAAGAGGATTAAAACCTAAATTGTTGGAACAGTATAGAAACATCTTAAATTGAAGCAGATATACTCCCTTATGAACTATAACTTGCTTGTCAGAATTCAAATTTTGCTCATCCGCCTCAGTAGATTTGAAAATACAAATTCCGTCGTTGACCATATTATGATCCACAGTTTGGACATCCAATGGAACTAAAAATGGTTTTTTGAGATTGAAAGATCGATCAAGATAATTCACTCCATTGCAAATATTTTTTGGCAGACATTGAAAAACAAAAATCATAAATATGATATAAAAAAATTAGTATGTTTGAGAAAAAGTTTCAGAGACTATGTCAGTTTTCCGCAATACTATTAGAAATCTTTTTAAGAAATACAATCTTGATAAAAATCGGTTGATGAAAAAAGTGAATGCAGGTTAAGGAGTTACAACTATACTAAACGGAAGTCTTAAGAAATAAAACAGACAAAAATCATTTTTTCGCAGCCGTTTTGCCTGATATTGAAGAAACATTTGATCCCATAAGCTAAACAATACTCTTGAAAAAATTTTTCAGGCGTATTTTTTATCAAATTTTTAAAAAAAATTAATTAGAAATTTCCGTATCAAACAAAAGCAACTCGTTGATATCGAGGACTAAATATCAATTTGATCGAGACTTAATAAGAGTGCGCCCAAAAAGATCTTTCAAGCTGTTTATTTAAATATTAATCTCAACAATATCTCCACCACTATTAATGAGTAAATAAAGCTCATTCACTATGCCAACTATTCGATGTTTTTCAATTTTCAAGCCTCTATTTTGAGAATAGATCAAAAACCGAGAAATACTACTGGCAAATTAATGAAGAGATTTTGAAAAAAGATCAGCTCATTTTGAACAGAAAAAAACGGTTTCTTACTGCAAAAAAGAAAATATTTGAAAATTAAAATTATTTTGAATTAGACACTGAAAAACCTGAGGTAAAAATTGTAGGTGTTTGTCTCGATAGAAAATGATGGCAAGGAGAAGAGTAGTATTATTCAAAGAAAATTAGTCACATTTTGCAAAAATCAAGACAATCCGTTCAATGCAAAAATTTATTTAACAAGTGATTTAAAACTTGTGTTACATGCTCTGATTTGGAGTCATTTACGCTACTCTGGGGTCATTATTCAAGCAACTGAATGAGAGAGCCTTCAAAGTTTTGCGAAACACTTCTGTTTGGACACTAATACCTAAGAATTTTTCCGAGAGAATACAACTCTGTTCAAGACATTAGGCGCAATCAAAATTTATTTTCAATTAGGTTGTTTTGCAAACAAAAGAATGACTTTTTTGAAATAAACAGAAACTATTGCGACCCGTGTTTACGCCGTTATTAGTGAACCCATTATGTAAAACTTATGGCCTCATTATGACATGAGATAATTCTGGTAAAATTTTCTTTAATAACTTTAAATTCTATTTCAAGGGTAAATTTTGACATTGAAAAGTGACTTGTATACAATGGAGAGACCTTAATCGTAGTACATTTTGCTTGCATCCAAATAAGTTTCTCTCTTAGTTTATTTCGTTTGTTGTTATAAATTTAGAAATAAATCTGATTCGTCTACGTTGACACGTTGTTATGTATTATTTCTGTTGCGCAATTAAAAAAAAGTATTTATTAATTTCAATGAGAAATTGGTGTTTTTTTCTGATTTCGTTTCCTGATTTCGTTTCTACAAAGTAATTTTCCATTTCTGGAACGAAGTAATTTTTCATATTAAATGCGTAGATCAAATAAAAGTGCTTTAGCTCAGTCTATAAAGTCATACTCATGAACAGTAAAACTTTATGTTAACAAAAAAAAGGAAATACAACACTTTTTGTGTTTTAGCCAGACCATTTATTGCGTTCAAGGAATATTGAGCGCAACTAACAATTTTTGCGTACAATGAAAGGTTTTTTGTGTACTATGGAATATAATATAAGTATAATTTGCATAAATTAATCTGTATTCCTGGATATAATGGAGAGACCTTAATCGTAGTACATTTTGGTTGCATCCAAATAAATTTCTCTCTTAGTTTATTTAGTTTGTTGTTATAATTTTAGAAAGAAATCTGATTTGTCCACGTTGACACGTTGTTATGTATTATTTCTGTTATGCTATTAAAAATAGTTTTTATTGTTTTCAATGAGAACTCGGTGTCTTTTTTCTGAATTCGTTTCCTGATTTCGTTTGTACAAAGTAGTTTTCCATTTCTGGAACGAAGTAGTTTTTCAAATAAATGCGTAGATCAATCAAAAGTGCTATTAGCTCAGTCTATAAGGTCATATTCATGAACAGTAAAACTTTATGTTAAAAAAAGGAAATACAACACTTTTTGTGTTTTAGCCAGACAATTTATTGCTTTCAATGAATATTGAGCGCAGCTAACAATTTTTGCGTACAATGAAAGGTTTATTGTGTACTATGGAATATAATATAAGTATAATTTGCATAAATTAATCTGTATTCCTGGATATAATGGAGAGACCTTAATCGTAGTACATTTTGGTTGCATCCAAATAAATTTCTCTCTTAGTTTTTTTAGTTTGTTGTTATAAATTTAGAAACAAATCTGATTTGTCTACGTTGACACGTTGTTATGTATTATTTCTGTTATGCTATTAAAAATAGTATTTATTGTTTTCAATGAGAACTCGGTGTTTTTTTTCTGAATTCGTTTCCTGATTTCGTTTGTACAAAGTAGTTTTCCATTTGTGGAACGAAGTAGTTTTTCAAATTAAATGCGTAGATCAATCAAAAGTGCTATTAGCTCAGTCTATAAGGTCATACTCATGAACAGTAAAACTTTATGTTAAAAAAAGGAAATACAACACTTTTTGTGTTTTAGCCAGACAATTTATTGCGTTCAATGAATATTGAGCGCAACTAACAATTTTTGCGTACAATGAAAGGTTTATTGTGTACTATGGAATATAATATAAGTATAATTTGCATAAATTAATCTGTATTCCTGGATATAAAGGAGAGACCTTAATCGTAGTACATTTTGGTTGCATCCAAATAAATTTCTCTCTTAGTTTATTTAGTTCGTTGTTATAAATTTAGAAACAAATCTGATTTGTCTACGTTGACACGTTGTTATGTATTATTTCTGTTATGCTATTCAAAATAGTATTTATTGTTTTCAATGAGAACTCGGTGTTTTTTTTCTGAATTCGTTTTCTGATTTCGTTTGTACAAAGTAGTTTCCCCTTTCTGGAACGAAGTAGTTTTTCAAATTAAATGCGTAGATCAATCAAAAGTGCTATTAGCTCAGTCTATAAGGTCATATTCATGAACAGTAAAACTTTATGTTAACAAAAAAAGGAAATACAACACTTTTTGTGTTTTAGCCAGACAATTTATTGCGTTCAATGAATATTGAGCGCAAGTAACAATTTTTGCGTACAATGAAAGGTTTATTGTGTACTATGGAATATAATATAAGTATAATTTGCATAAATTAATCTGTATTCCTGGATATAATGGAGAGACCTTAATCGTAGTACATTTTGGTTGCATTCAAATAAATTTCTCTCTTAGTTTATTTAGTTTCTTGTTATAAATTTAGCAACAAATCTGATTTGTCTACGTTGACACGTTGTTATGTATTATTTCTGTTATGCTATTAAAAATACTAATTATTGTTTTCAATGAGAACTCGGTGTTTTTTTTCTGAATTCGTTTCCTGATTTCGTTTGTACAAAGTAGTTTTCCATTTCTGGAACGAAGTAGTTTTTCAAATTAAATGCGTAGATCAATCAAAAGTGCTATTAGCTCAGTCTATAAGGTCATACTCATGAACAGTAAAACTTTATGTTTACAAAAAAAAGGAAATACAACACTTTTTATGTTTTAGCTAGACAATTTATTGCGTTCAATGAATATTGAGCGCAACTAACAATTTTTGCGTACAATGAAAGGTTTATTGTGTACTATGGAATATAATATAAGTATAATTTGCATAAATTAATCTGTATTTCTGGATATAATGGAGAGACCTTAATCGTAGTACATTTTGGTTGCCTCCAAATAAATTTCTCTCTTAGTTTATTTAGTTTGTTGTTATAAATTTAGAAACAAATCTGATTTGTCTACGTTGACACGTTGTTATGTATTATTTCTGTTATGCTATTAAAAATAGTATTTATTGTTTTCAATGAGAACTCGGTGTTTTTTTCTGAATTCGTTTCCTGATTTCGTTTGTACAAAGTAGTTTTCCATTTCTGGAACGAAGTAGTTTTTCAAATTAAATGCGTAGATCAATCAAAAGTGCTATTAGCTCCGTTTATAAGGTCATACTCATGAACAGTAAAACTTTATGTTAACAAAAAAAGGAAATACAACACTTTTTGTGTTTTAGCCAGACAATTTATTGCGTTCAATGAATATTGAGCGCAACTAACAATTTTTGCGTACAATGAAAGGTTTATTGTGTACTATGGAATATAATATATGTATAATTTGCATAAATTAATCTGTATTCCTGGATATAATAGAGAGACCTTAATCGTAGTACATTTTGGTTGCATCCAAATAAATTTCTCTCTTAGTTTATTTAGTTTGTTGTTATAAATTTAGAAACAAATCTGATTTGTCTACGTTGACACGTTGTTATGTATTATTTCTGTTATGCTATTAAAAATAGTATTTACTGTTTTCAATGAGAACTCGGTGTTTTTTTTCTGAATTCGTTTCCTGATTTCGTTTGTACAAAGTAGTTTTCCATTTCTGGAACGAAGTAGTTTTTCAAATTAAATGCGTAGATCAATCAAAAGTGCTATTAGCTCCGTCTATAAGGTCATACTCATGAACAAAAACACTTTATGTTAACAAAAAAAAGGAAATACAACACTTTTTGTGTTTTAGCCAGACAATTTATTGCGTTCAATGAATATTGAGCGCAACTAACAATTTTTGCGTACAATGAAAGGTTTATTGTGTACTATGGAATATAATATAAGTATAATTTGCATAAATTAATCTGTATTCCTGGATATAATGGAGAGACCTTAATCGTAGTACATTTTGGTTGCATCCGAATAAATTTCTCTCTTAGTTTATTTAGTTTGTTGTTATAAATTTAGAAACAAATCTGATTTGTCTACGTTGACACGTTGTTATGTATTATTTCTGTTATGCTATTAAAAATAGTATTTATTGTTTTCAATGAGAACTCGGTGTTTTTTTCTGAATTCGTTTCCTGATTTCGTTTGTACAAAGTAGTTTTCCATTTCTGGAACGAAGTAGTTTTTCAAATTAAATGCGTAGATCAATCAAAAGTGCTATTAGCTCCGTTTATAAGGTCATACTCATGAACAGTAAAACTTTATGTTAACAAAAAAAGGAAATACAACACTTTTTGTGTTTTAGCCAGACAATTTATTGCGTTCAATGAATATTGAGCGCAACTAACAATTTTTGCGTACAATGAAAGGTTTATTGTGTACTATGGAATATAATATAAGTATAATTTGCATAAATTAATCTGTATTTCTGGATATAATGGAGAGAACTTAATCGTAGTACATTTTGGTTGCATCCAAATAAATTTCTCTCTTAGTTTATTTCGTTTGTTGTTATAAATTTAGAAACAAATCTGATTTGTCTACGTTGACACGTTGTTATGTATTATTTCCGTTATGCTATTAAAAATAGTATTTATTGTTTTCAATGAGAACTCGGTGTTTTTTTTCTGAATTCGTTTCCTGATTTCGTTTGTACAAAGTAGTTTTCCATCTCTGGAACGAAGTAGTTTTTCAAATTAAATGCGTAGATCAATCAAAAGTGCTATTAGCTCAGTCTATAAGGTCATATTCATGAACAATAAAACTTTATGTTAACAAAAAAAAGTAAATACAACACTTTGTGTTTTAGCCAGACAATTTATTGCGTTCAATGAATATTGAGCGCAACTAACAATTTTTGCGTACAGTGAAAGGTTTATTGTGTACTATGGAATACAATATATGTATAATTTGCATAAATTAATCTGTATTCCTGGATATAATGGAGAGACCTTAATCGTAGTACTTTTTGGTTGCATCCAAATAAATTTCTCTCTTAGTTTATTTAGTTTGTTGTTATAAATTTAGAAACAAATCTGATTTGTCTACGTTGACACGTTGTTATGTATTTTTTCTGTTATGCTATTAAAAATAGTATTTATTGTTTTCAATGAGAACTCGGTGTTTTTTTTCTGAATTCGTTTCCTGATTTCGTTTGTACAAAGTAGTTTTCCATTTCTGGAACGAGGGTAGTTTTTCAAATTAAATGCGTAGATCAATCAAAAGTGCTATTAGCTCAGTCTATAAGGTCATACTCATGAACAAAAAAATTTTATGTTAACAAATAAAGGAAATACAACACTTTTTGTGTTTTAGCCAGACAATTATTGCGTTCAATGAATATTGAGCGCAACTAACAATTTTTGCGTACAATGAAAGGTTTATTGTGTACTATGGAATATAATATAATTATAATTTGCATAAATTAATCTGTATTCCTGGATATAATGGAGAGACCTTAATCGTAGTACATTTTGGTTGCATCCAAATAAATTTCTCTCTTAGTTTATTTAGTTTGTTGTTATAAATTTAGAAACAAATCTGATTTGTCTACGTTGACACGTTGTTATGTATTATTTCTGTTATGCTATTAAAAATAGTATTTATTGTTTTCAATGAGAACTCGGTGTTTTTTTTCTGAATTCGTTTCCTGATTTCGTTTGTACAAAGTAGTTTTCCATTTCTGGAACGAAGTAGTTTTTCAAATTAAATGCGTAGATCAATCAAAAGTGCTATTAGCTCAGTCTATAAGGTCATATTCATGAACAGTAAAGCTTTATGTTAACAAAAAATAAGGAAACACAACATTTTTTGTATTTTAACCAGACAATTTATTGCGTTCAATGAAAGATTTATTGCGTGCCATGCAATTTAATATTAGTATCATTTTCACAAATTAATCTGTGTTCCTGGATATATATTAAATAAAACAAATATAATTGTTACGATATCAAACAATCAAGTAAACGTCAATTTTAAAAGATCTAGAATTGTTTCTTTGGTTTATGGAGATTTTGTTTGCGATTTGGTTTTAAATAGTCATCAGACTCTTGCTCTCATTTTTCTGCCTCCAAAACATACCTAAAGCTTTTGCCTGTTGATTCCAAAAGCGGGTGGGTGACAGAGGCATATCTCATTTGAGGAACTATTGGAGATACAGGAACTGTGAAAGAAGTTTCAATGATTTGTGGGCACAGCAAGGGTTACAACTCCCTGAAGGATGGTTGGACACAATGCTAATGAATCGCCCAAATACTTCCTTTTGAAACAAAAGACTTTTGGCGAACTGCGTTTCCTCTTGTTCTTCCAGTTTTTGGGATACCCTTGGCGTCCGAAAATAGTGATTCACAGTTCTGTTTGTTCTGTATTATAAGTAGTTATGGGGTGGTGCTGAAAATTCAGTAGTAATTCTGTAATTTTAGGGTAGTTCTTTAAAATGGACTCCCGTGTCGTTCTAGTAATGTAACGTTTTCGGTGTTTCCCTCTCTCCGTCTCTCCTTCTCTGGATCTGTCTGCTGTGATGCAGAATTATTGTTACAGTGTCTGTAATTTCCTGCTGAAAAGACCCTCGTTAGTGGGGCATAAGCTGCAATTGATGTGTTTCTTTCGTCTTAAACGACACATTAGCTATATTTTAGCTGCGGACTCAAACTTCTGCACTACCGGTCTCTTTTTAAAGTATTTTTTGGTGAAAGTCTTATCAGAGTTGAGCCTGGCACTAATATGTATACAATCCCTCCAAAATCTCTATGAATCATTTCCCGGAAATTCTTTTGTTAGCCAATTTTACAGTGATACGCGGGATCATTCGGCCAATAAAAGGGGCCGGTATAAAACACGGTTAGCCCTCTTCCTGCGTTTTCCCTCTCCTTGCCGTTTTGGATTGCTTCACATGTATATTTTTGATATAGATGTCACTGCGTACCGCTTTCAATCATTCCTCTTCAGTAGCAAATTCGTCCAGGCGAACATCGTCTTCATCCTGATCGGAACTGGTCTTTTGAGTGACAAAAAAGATCAAGAGCAGAAAACAGATCAAGCACCATTAGGGATATTTGACAATCAAAAATAACTTTTATTATTGCAGCTTCCGTGTACCAGTTGATGCATGTTACTAGAGTTTGTATCGGGTCAGGCATTTTTATAGCTGATTAGAAATTTTCTTAAATTCTTTTTTCAGGTTTTTTTTCAAACATATTGGATTGTTACAGTGTTTCTCAACATCAGATGTATAGGATTGCTTAATTTATGAAGCACATGCTCCTCGAATCTGCCGTCAGAGTTTTATTAATACCCACTCGAATCGAAGTCTAAATGGAGCGGTCAATTTAGTTTGTAGCTCCATCTGAAACTTTAGCAATATAAACTTGATCGGAATTGTGGCAGTTCGTATCGCAGTGTTCATTGTCGTTCGTGCGGCAATTGACTGAATTGTCTTCATAGGGAGTTTCGGAGGAGACATTTTTGACTCCATGATTATTGTTTCTTTTTGTATTTTGGGAATTAGGTTTTCGGCATAACGACAAAAAGAGGGTTTGAACACCAAAATTGTGACGGTTTTTCCCACGGCTGAACACAAAGCCTTATAATATTTTGACGAGTGTCGACCTCACAGTTGGTCGTGTTGAGTCTGTTCGTTTTGCACCTGAGCGAGGCTGCTGTTTCGCAGATGTGACAAATTGATTGCTTTTGTTTTGAGGCCGAGGACTTAGCGGATAATTTTTGCTGTGGATTTAATACACTCGTTTTCATTTTTAATCACAATAGTTAACATGTGGTGTGGATAAACAGTTTTCTAGAGCAACCTGTGTTGCCTTTTAGTAGATAAAAATTTAGAATGCAAATATCGCTGATGAGAATACTTTTTCGTTCACCAATTGGCAGCTGTCCACAAGTTCCTTTTATTTCCCAAGAAATTTGTTGCACTTTGCCTACGCCTCTGTTTCCTGATAAAACAGGCAAATTGATCAAAAATTAATATTGATCTAAGTTCGAGGGCAAACTTATGCAACTTCCATGTTTCTCTAAAGCATGATTTTATATAATTGGCTGGTTCTGCAGTCTGAAGCTGTTAGAATTTTGATTCGAGTTGAAGACTTAAACTTAGTACTATTAGGAAGTTTAACTTACCAAATTAATCTGACAGAGGTAAATTGAATCAAGTCACCAATACTGATATAAATGAATCTTCAAGAAATGGTGCTGTGAATCAATACTCGGTTCAAACTGATGATTCTAGATAACTATTATTAGAGTTAGATTAATTGATGTAAAATATTCCCAGCATGTATTAAATGATTATGATATCTCCGGAAGTGTGAATGAATTCTTAGAAAAGTGCAAATGCATTCCATTTATGGTTCCCTTTGCGACTGATTTTCAGAAGCAAACTATAGTGGATAACCCTTGCGACCCCCACTATAAATCATGGTGCTAAGATTAGTTTTATATCTTGACTTTTTCGCACTAATAATGGGTATATATATACAGCTGATTTTTGAGTCCTTTTTCATCCCCAAAATCAAATCACCAGCTTGATCTAATAATCAGATCTCTCCTGTAAATCTCTAAACTCTACTGTAAAATATCATTCTTGTTAATCTCTCAGTTTGAGAAATTAATTTTTTTCTACTTATTTAAAAACGCTTTTTATTCCGCTTGCGAAAACCTATAACCCAACAGGCGATGGGCCCAGCAATTTTCTAAGTCTTAAAAATAATTTCTAAAACAAAACAAATTTGTTGTTGACAGTCATAATCTTTTTCTGCTTATTAGCTTTTCTTTTCACAACTGTTTTGCCTGCTCAAACTGCGATGGATCAACAGACAGTGAAGCTGCTGACCTACACAGGAAAGGCACAGGATTTTCGAATCTGGAGCACAAGATTTGTGGCAAAGATGCAGACGAAGGGACTCTACAAATCACTACTTGGGACTGAGGAGCAACCCAGCGAGCCAATGGGGCGAGCAATGACAAGAAGAGGAACCACAAGGTGCTGAATGATGCATAAGAGAAGGAAGTTGCAAACATCAAGGAGAAACCGAACAAAGTCTAGTGCCAAATGGCACTGACTCTAAGTGCAACAACCCTCATGCTGATGAGACATGACTGTGTGGGAGATGACGGCATCGGACATGGAGTAAAGGCTTGGAAGCTTTTGCAAGAGAGATTTCAGAGTGTGGAGACGCCGACAGTGGTGACTTTTGATGGCACAGCTTGCTTGACAGCAGCTCGAGGATGCTGAGGATTTGGATAGCTTCTTCATCAGAGAACAGGAGTTGCTCACAAGGCTACAAGAAGCAGGGGAAGCAGTCTCAGAGATCCTCTTCAACGCCTTGTTCCTCAATGGTCTGCCAATTAGGTATGAAAGTTTCGTTATACAGGAAAACTTTAACCCGGCAACGAACGTCACAGAGTTGAGGAAAAGGCTGCAGAAATTCCATGACAGCACCGCACAAATGCACAAGGGACAAAGTGGTTCAGTGGCACTGGCAGTGAAGCGTGACTTCAAGAAGGGACCCAAGAAAGGAAACTGGTTTGTGTGTGGGATCCCTGGACACTTTGCCAAAGACTACAGGAGGAAGGAGACAGCACAATGCAGCAAGTGTGGTGAGAAAGGTCACCTATACAGGGCATGCAAGAGACAAAGAGATGGAGGCAAACAGGAGTCAGTGGCAATAGGTCCAACATTGGCTACACCAGACGAGGAATACTGGGCAGCTCTTACCCAGTGGAAGAGAGCAGGCATGCTAGTGGACAGTGGTTGTACAGATCACATAGTGACGCACATTGATGCGTTCCTAGACTTTATGCCCATTCAATCAGTGGTCAGAAATCTCAACGGAGAGGCTACCAGAGTGGTGGGCAGAGGCTGTGCGAGGATCAGCATAACCTCAAACAAAGGGGAGTTCCAATGCGAACTCAAAAATGTTTGTGTGTGCCGGAATATTCTTCAAACCTCCTATCAGTCTCAAAATGCACGGAGTGGGGACATTGCTTGACTTTCGAGAAAGGAAACAGCTGCCTGAAACTCCAGAAGGGAACTCGGGTAAAACTCACACAAGAAAAAAATTTGTTTTACTTACCATGCAGCGTTCTAGAATTCAAAATGAGTTCCAACAGCGTGAAACTTGACAGTACAAGGAAGTGGCACAGACGATTTGGTCATTTGAATCAAGCGGATGTGGTCGGGAATGCACCAGAGACCGTTGGGGAACTCGATGATGTATGCAATGTGTGCGCATTGGCCAAGATCACAAAGACTCCAGTACCAAGAGAGGCAGAGACCCAAGCAGAAGAGAAGCTGGAGAGGGTGTTCACAGACGTGCTGGGACCCTTCAGAGTAGAGTCACTATCAGGGTTCCGGTTCTGCATAGTGTTTGCAGACCAGTACACGAAGTTTGTGTTTGTGGAATTGCTTAAGGCAAAGAGTGAAGCATTGGCCAGCCTGAAGAAATTTGTTCTCAGTGTGGGGACGCCCAAGAAGTTGAGGCAAGACAATGCGAAGGAGTTTCTCTCAGAGCAATTCATGACATACTGCTTAAATGCAGGCTTTCTACAGGAGAAGACCATACCAGAGACGCCACAACAGAATGGGTTAGCTGAGAAGTGCAACAGGACACCGCTGGAGATGGCAAGATGTTTGCTCATTGACTCAGGACTTCCCAAGATGATGTGGGGAGAAGCAATTCTTCACGCAACAAGAATCAAGAACTTGGTTGTGAGACGAGGAGAAAAATTCCCAGCAGAGCTGATGCGAGGTTTAAAACCTAAGCTTTCAATTAGTAAACTATCTATTTTTGGTTGCACATTCTTCATGAGGAAGCGGGACAGAGATGTCAGCAAACTTTAACCCAAGGCACTGGAAGGAAAGTTTGTGGGTTTCACTGAGGGAGACAACGGATACCTGGTTTACGTACCCAACACACGCAAGGTTGTGGCAGTTCGAGATGTGATCATCAAGGAACCCGGAGTGGGCTCAATCCCTTACAAAACAGAGACGCCCGACCTACTAGATGAGGGGTCACAATAACTGGGGATCTGGCACCCTGATGATGGTCATCAAGACGATGGCAACAAAGAGGAGCAGGGCACATCTACTGCAATAAAGGAAGAGTGGCATGACGCAGTGGGCTTGAACACTCAAGAAACTACACTGGGACGAGATGCCCCAGATGTTGAGCAAGCAGCACAGGATGAAGAGTCTACTGCAACAAGAGGGAGTCTCAGAGACTCTGAGTCACTGGAAGACAGTGAAACCGAGGACTTCTCACAGACATTTGGCTTCTTTGAAGAGGCACTTGAGCAAGCGGCAGGGCATAGCCCAGACGAGGGACACGAGTAAGGAATGTTCCACAATTTGTTGGAGAAGTCAGGACCCATCTTGCTGTGACTGAGGGTGACTATGTGGAACCCAGAACAGTCTACAAAGCCAAGCAAGCTGACAAATAAGACCAGTGGTACCGGGCAATGAATGACGAGGTCAAGGCGCTCAACGACAACGCAACGAGACTTGGGACCTAGTGAGACCACCCACAGACAGGGACGTCATACCGGGCAAATGGGTCTACAAATTGAAATTGGGGACCAAGTCGGCAAATACAAAGCACGCTATGTGGCGAAATGCTTCAAACAAGTGGAAGGACTGGACTTCTTTGAGACTTTGCGCTTACCTGTAAGCCAGGGACATTCAAGATTCTACTTCAGCTGTAAGCGTAGCAGGGCCACGTGATTCACCAATTTGATGTCACGACTGCTTTCCTGCACTCACCAATCGACGAAGAAGTGCATTTGGAACAGCCACAGGAGTTTGTAAAACGCGGATCAGATGGAGAGAAACTAGTATGTTGACTAAGTAAATCAATTTATGGTTTGAAAGAGGCTGCTAACAACTGGTACAAAGAACTGGAAAACTTCCTACTGAGACAGGGGTTCACCAGAAGTAGGAACGAACGATCACCACTTGTTCGCAGATCAGAGGCAGAGGATCACACATTAATCTTGGTCTGGGTTGACGACATCATAGTAGCATCAAGAAGTATGACAGTGATCTCCGATGTCAAGAAGGCACTAGAAGCAACATTTCACATGGAAGACAGAGGGAGACTACACTGGTTTGTGGACCTAAGAATCAGACAAGAAGGGCAAAGTCACAGTCGACCAAGGACGCTACATAGAAACAATGTTTGAGAGGTTTTAAATGGATCAATGCAAAACCTCAAGAACTCCAGCTGATTTGAATTTGAAACATCAAACAGCACAGAACGGATACGAAGAAGTGAACCAGAGGATCTAGAGAAGCTTGGTTGGATTACTTCTTTATGTGGCCAAACAGACGAGGCCAGACATCATGTTCACAGTCAACATTCTGTCCAGGCACATGAACGCACCTACCAATCAACACTGGCTATGTGGAAAACAACTTCTGCGATATCTTCAAGGTTCAAAAAGTTTAAAACTTACTTACACAAAAGAGGCTAGTTATGATTTAGTGAGGGAAAGTGATGCAGACTGGTCTGGAGATGTGAACGACAGAAAATCAACAACGGGTTATTACTTCAAGCTCAACGGACGTTGCGCAGCACCCAGGAGGGTGTCAACAAGCAGGCCACAATTGCTCTTTCTTCATCAGAAGCAGAATATCAGGGCATGGTAGCAGCAGTTCAGGAAACACTCTACCTGAAACAACTTCTAGAGGATTTTGGCATCCAACAGAAACATCCAATAGAAATTGGAGACGACAACCAAAGTTGTATCAGACTTTGCCAAAACCCAGTCATGCACAAGAGGAGCAAGCACATCGAGACAAAGTTTCACTTCATTCGGAACAAGAAGGAGTATGGGACTATTTCAATTCATTTCGTTCCTACAGACAAAATGGCAGCGGACATCTTCACAAAGTCTTTACCCGTTCCGAAAGTGGAAACATTCAGAGCAGTTTTGATGGGAACAGACTCTACGCAATCAGCTCAAGTCTGAGTGGGGGTGTTAGAATATCAATCAAACTATAGTCTTAAACTTAGTGAGAATTTGAAAGAAAGTTTGACTTACCAGATTAGAAAGACAAGCAATATGACTTTGATCAAAGAAATTATATAAATGAATCGTCAAGAAATCGTAATGAGAATCAATATTCGGTTCAAATTGGTGAATCTAGATAACTATTATTAGAGTTAGATTAAGTGATGTAAAATCTTCCCAGCATGTATTAAATGATGATGATATCTCCGGAAGTGTGAATGAATTCTTAGAAAAGTGCAAATGCATTCCATTTATGGTTCCCATTGCGACTGATTTGAAGAAGCAAACCTTATTGGGTAACCCTTTCGACCCCCACTATAAATCACGGTGCTAAGATTAGTCTTGTATCTTGACTTTTTTCACACTGATAGTGGGCATATATACAGCTGATTTTTGAGTCCTTTTTCATCCACAAAATCAAATCACCATTTTGTTCTAATAATCAGATCTCTCCTGTAAATCTCTAATTTCTACTTTAAAATATCATTCTTGTTATTCTCTCATTTTGAAGAGTTAATTTTTTCGACTTAGTTAAAAACGATTTTTATACCGCTTGCGAAAACCCATAACCCAACAGAAGCAGTTTGTCGCATTGAGTTCAAGGTTTATTGCGAGAATGTATTAATTGATCTATCTCTCGTTTTGCCAGTTGGTCTTGAGTTGCGCATTCGATGATTTACGTTCCCGTTTAGATTGTACTGAGGAGCCCTCAATACTTTCCTCATGTTCCCATTTGGTAGGCAACACTATTTCCATCCACAATTTGAAATGAACTTCTAATGTTTCCCATTGAAGCGGAGGGTTCCGAGAATGCTTTTCCCGGAATGAGTCAATGAGGAAGTCAGCATTTTTGTTGCAGCGGGAAGATGACTGCACCATATGATTTTCCCCTGCAATGTCGAGTAAAATTGCGTTGCGAATACGTTCTTGACCAAAAACGCGCTTAGCTGAAGTAAAACACTTCAACTTAAATAAACTATGTTCTTCTTTCATGGCTATTTAGTGACAGGTAAGCTATTTAAGAAGCCGAAGTGGGTTGTAAAATTAAAAAAAAAATGAACCGTATTGCAGGACCGTTTTTGGCACCGTATTGCAGGACGACAAAAAACTGAAGTTGCTCGTTTTACATATTATGCAATTATACCTCTACGTGATTTGCAGATTTTAAAATGACCTCAAACAAGCTCATAATTTTCCTAGCATTCCAGTGATCTGGCCAATTGAAGATTTTTTCTGTTAATGCAACCTCTTCTCACAATTTTTTTTCGAATTATGCAAGACAAAAATAATCAGAAACACTGGTGAATTTCAATGTTTTGCGAAAAATTCTAACACAAAACTTGGATGACAAAAATTGCCAACCTGTAATAGAATTTTGAAAAGACATTAAATATGAGATTGAGGACACCAAAGCAGTACATATTTCCGCAAACTTTGTTACCTTTTTATTTGAATATCTGAAAATGAAATCTAGAATGTCACGATTTCTTTCTTAATTTGAGGATGTTGAGAAATAGTGAGAAAAACTGGAGGGAACAATGATACAGGAAATATAAGCGACAGAAAATAAGTTTTCAATTTTTACCAAAAGGTCTCATGTGTTTTTTACATATTACTTTTAATCTTTTTTCAAGGTAATCACAATTTCCATAAAATCAAAAACAATTAAACTTTTAATATCTACTTTTTCTCAAATATAAGTTTACAGCTTTTCAAAACATCTACAAAATCAGGTGTAAGAAAGTTTTTTCAAGAAAGTAGTAAAAACTGTCTACATTATTATGAAACACAATTTTTTGTTTTCCCAAAGATTGTCTATTGCAGGTAGCACCATATGAGCACGTTTTACAATCTAAAATTTCTGTAGAGAGCGCTGATTATTTCTGCGCGTGAAGCAAGTTTATCTAACTGGAAAGGACTAACCGACATTGTAAAATACTGCAGGCGAATTGTTACAATAATGACAGTAAAAATCTCTGCTCAACAGATCAATTGTTTTTTATTAGGAAAATAGTATAAAAAGGGAAAACTAAATTAAATTTTTTTGCGCTGATGCATAGACAAAAGGGTAGGATCAGGAGCGAGGCAAGCAGCAAACGCTTCTGGAGAAGATTTTGCATCACAGTGAGGGTCTATCAGACGGCTACAAATCATCCGTTTCTCTTGTTTGGAGGTGATTGTGGTCTATATCTCTCATACGAAGTGTTCATTTTCCTGTTGTGGAGAAACATTCTCTTATCGTGTAAGTGCACTGTCGGAATGTAGAGATTCAATTGTTAATGAGGAGAAAAATTTCATTGTTGTTTGGTTGCATATGCTGTTAAATTTTAGAATCTGCTGCGCGTTCTCAGCGCTCGAAATGTCCTATCATCGAAAAACTTGGATCGCCGGATTATCGACTATCTTGCGCTTGAGCCGTTTATGTTCAGACCCAGTTGTGCTCGAAACGTTTAAGATCAGACTTGAAACATTTATGAACAAACTCAAGTGCGCTCGATTCCGCCTCTGATCAGACTCAAGTGCACTCGATTCCGCCTCTGATCAGACTCAAGTGCGCTCGATTTTGCTTCTGATCAGACTCAAGTGCGCTCGATTTTGCTTCTGATCAGACTCAAGTGCGCTCGATTTTGCTTCTGATCAGACTCAAGTGCGCTCGATTCCGCCTCTGATAAAACTCGAGTAAGCTCGTGCACTCGATATGCCCTGTAATTTCGAGCTCACAATGGACAGGTTTGCGTTCGAAATGGTGTAGACTAGGGCGATTTCGAGCGCACACCTCAACCTGGGTTGTCTGTGATCTATTTTGCTCGTGTTATCTTTTCTTCAAATTTGAAATTTTTTCTCATCTAAAGCGATAATTTTGAAAAGATTTGGTAGTATTTTTGAGTCGTCCTAGGTTTAACTTGAAATAATTTTTTAAAGCGAGGAAAGCATATTGGATAGATAAAATTCATCAGTACAGATCCAACCGTGGCTCTGTCAAGGGTGGTCATCTCGAAGGGTCCACAGACCCCGAAATGATTGATCCTACTGATTTTATACCTGTGGCCAGCTGTCAGGACAGTGGAAGAGAGACCGTTATGAGAGGTGATAGCGGAGGTCCAATTCTGTTTTTTGATGAACCTACGCAGAAGTTTGTTCAGCTGGGTGTTATCTCAAGTGGACGTCAAAAGTTGTAAGGGCTCTTTTCATTTTTATCCCCGTTCGAATTTTCCATTTTTAGCAATGATATGTTCCCAATGTTTCTCTGTATCGTATAACTTGCTTAGTAACCACAAAAGGTCTCATTTCTGTGGTGGAAGTTCACGGCTTATCTGATCAGCCTCCAGAACCTCCAATTTATTCATCATTTTTGTAATTGGCATAAACTGGCAGATAGATAGCAATTGGATTTTTACGGCCTCAAACTGGATATGGATATTAGGCGAGAACTCAATCAGGCGACTCATGTTGAGGCCTCGAAGTATGAAAAAGACTAAAAAATCTTTATTGTCCATTATTACACAGTACAGCTTCCTATTTAAAAAATCGGTGGGAAATTCTATTAATGGGCACTGTGTGTCCGCTATTTTCTTCTTATAAGCAAATGCTCAACTTGCACTTCCAAATTAAGCAACCTTCACTTTTGATTCTTCTGCTAATATTAAACGTATAAATTGACAAAACGAAGGAAAAAGGTGCATTTAAAATGTTTCTGTCCAAATGACCGGAGGGATTTAACTTCACTCCTGGCAGTTGTCTTCGGTTAAAAAAAAAGAAAAAAAACGGGCATTTACGATTGTTTCATAAATAAAAAGAGCCCTAGTTGACTCTCAATGATTCAGGAAAATACAAAAATAATATACAAAAAACCCCTCTGAACACTGACACTACCCGGATTTTGAGTATGATGCCGATCAAAAACTTAGGCAATAAATTATGCGTGAAAAAGAAATAATCCCAGGCAAAATTGAAATGATGAAAATTTTGAGAAACTTATAAAAACATCTAGTGTGATTCAACCTGAAAGTCTGATTTTCATTGAGATAATTAGTGATCTTCCTTGAATAAAATCATCGCTTTTGCAACCAGCTATTGTATTCAAACAACTTTTTTCAAACACACAATTGTCATTTTAGCCACAAAATATGCTTAATTTTTTTAAAAGGCAGACTAATTCATGTTGGTGTTGTTATCAGAACAGTCCGACCAAAATTATTCTTTTTATCTTTTTAAAAACAAAATAACTGTGAGTGATTTCAATACTGGATTTTCGTAAGCACTTACAAGTGGACATCCAATTACTGGTCATTAATGTTGCATTTATTGCCAGCCTTATACAAAAAAATACGGTTCATTTGAATTTGTTTTACAGATACAATAAAATTTGACAAAATGGATTTCATGAAAAAATGTAATTATTGGATTTTCGACTCCTGGGAACGTTTTGCCTTAGTATTAATCGTTCATGACTTTTAATTTCTACCACAGAGTTATTGAAATTCACCCAGCTTCTAAAAACTTGATCAATTAATATTTTTTGGACTGAATAATTTGACGTTCGTTGTACAAATGCTTGCAAAAGCTGGCATTAATCATGAAACAAGAGGAGTTAACAAAAAAAGACTTTCATTGAGATAATTAGTCAATAATTGAAAAACAGGAAAACTCGCTAGATATGTCTTAGAAACTTTGAATGCGGAAACTCACCTCCTCCACAGAAAAAGATCTTGAGAAAAGTGTGCTATTTCTGTGTTTTTTATCCCTGAAATCATCTAAGAGGTATAGACTTTTTCTACTGACAAAAATTAGAGCCTTCATGTCCAGAATTATGCGCGTTCAAGTCCAGACTTTTGTGCGATCAGGTCCAAAATTTTGTGCGTTCACTTCCAGCTTTTCGGGCGTTCAAGTTCAGATGTGCGTTTTTCTATAATTCCAGACTACGTAAATTTGAACACACGAATCCCCTCATACATCGGTCTGAACAAATTTGATTCCATCTGGGACCTCAACATGGGTGGTGACCTGCTTTTCGCAGATACTTCTCAATTTTTTTACCACCCGTACCGAACTCCAAGTGTAAATCAGTACTGGGCAATTGTAAATGCAAGTCTCCCATGTAATATAATTTGCTCGCTTTCTCACATGAGATTTGCTTCTTTCAAGCGTATTTTAACGGCGCAAAAGAGAAATTTGCAACAGTTGATTTGGCGCTGTTTGGAGAACAACAATCTAGGTGTGGTTCGATCCCGGTACGTAACTTTAATATCGCACTTGGCTAAGACTCGGCTAAGACTTGCCAAGTATTGGCCAAGTCTGACAAGTCTTGAATGTGTTATGATCATAGCTCTGAATCAGTACTGATACGTAGACTTGCGCAGTACTGATATTCACTTGATGTTAAGTACGGGATGTTATCGCCTTATTTTAACATTCAGTTTCATTAAAAAGTTATCACAATTGCCAAAATACAAAAATTCGCTTCATCCAGTAATTGAGTTTCCAATCTTGATCAAAAAAGGGGCCAGCGCCAAAGTGGAAAAATTTCACGATGAAGATACCAAAAAAACTACGGTTCACAACTTGCCATGGTAATTTAACAGTTTTAGTTTTTTGGTTCAGCTGGTTGACAAATCATGCAAAAATCAGCTTCAATACATTAATTGTGAATCTTGCTCAGATTCTCCGTGAGACAATGGGCGGAAAGGAACGATTGTATTCACTTATAATAGTTATAGTTGACGTTTCCTTTCACCCTGATAGATTAGCATCTAACTTTGAAAAAAGGTCATTGATAAATAACATTTGATAACTTTCAAGCAGTCCTTATTCCAACCTCTAGCCAAAAAAGGGGTTGAAACAAGTGAATTTAACGATATTGGTCACTTTTCTTGAGGGACATTCCGGGATTCGATTCAGTACTGTTTATTCACTGCTAAAATTGTGCTGAAGGTAAGTATATCAAAACGCAAAGACTGCTATATGATATGAGATGACACCATAACACTCTACCACATTGTAACCATGATAATCAGTAATCTTGTCGCTACTCCAAAATGCATTTTAAATATTACACCAAAAAGGTGGTTCAGTTATAAGTGGTTCAATTATAAGGTAATATGTACATATTACCTTGGAATTGAACCACCTATAACTTTCTGAGGGCATCCTTTTTGGTGTAATATTTAAAATGCATTTTGGAGTAGCAACCAGGTTACTGATTACCCCGGGTCGAGGTTTTGACAAAAAATAATGTAAGATTAGCGGTGAATAGCGGTGAAAAAAAACTTTTTTCACCGCAAAGCGCCCGCATCTTTTAGCGTTGAATGCGCTGAAAGCGGTGAATTTTTGTAAGAATTGCGTTGAATTTTGCGGTGAAAATTTTTGTTTCACTGCATTCATCGCATTGAACGCAACTCTTACACTTTTACTCAAATTCACCGCAAATCTTACATCTTTTAGCGATTTTTAGCGGTGACACCTCGACCCGGGACGCACCCCCCCCCCCCCCCCCCCGTGCGTTTTTGATTGTCTGATCATTAACAAACACCTCGACCAGGGGTGAAACTACTTCAGTGCTCTTTAGTTTAACTTGCATTCATGATTCGCAGCGCTAAGAAAAGCCCTTCTAGTTAGATAGATAATCAAGATTTGAACCCAGGAAAAATCACATAACATGTCAAAAAATTTCCAATGCGGAGGCCCGAATTCACCTCAGAAAAGTTTATAGAAATGTTTGAAAGCAAATTTCTGCAATTTAAAACTTACAATGATGAGGCTTGAAAACCTCTTTTTTTCAGCAAAGTGTTGTACAGCTTACTTGGTCAGGTGCGCTAAGATTCCCAACAGTTTGAAGAATAATATTGTTTATTGTTTTTCAGCAAATCATTTCACAGCTTCTACTCCCGTGGTGCTCGACTGTCAAAACATGCTGATAGATTATTGGCTATTATACAAAAAGAGCTAGAGAGAGATGAAGGGGAGAGAAGGAGAGAAATGGACATTCATGTTACAACAATCAGATCAAAAACGAACTTTTATGAATATTACACATCACTCATGGATTTCTAACTCACTTCACATAACATTTCTCTCATAAACTGAATAAATTTGGCAAAGCCCCGTGTTGACCTTTCCCGGTAATCCTACAAGGATCATATATGATGTCATACAAATCTTAACGTATTTCCTAGTACGCGATTCTTGCATGGAACCTAAGAAATCATACATTATCCTTGTATGATTACCAGGAAAAATCTGATTTTCTTTTACGATTACTAAGAAATCATACAAATCATATATGACTTTGTATGAAATCAAGGAAAGTTGTAAGACGGGCAACCCGGGGATAGTGAAGACTTGTCAATTTAGGCTTCTGAATTGTGTTCGTTATAGAAATGTCTGCCGACGAGACCAAATCAAACATTAATTAGACAGAATTGTCAGAAGAGTTTTATGATTTGTTGAATTTCATGTCAGGATCTTTCTATGAGTTCACTTTGACGCACACAGTGTAGTCTGCTAGAAATACAGAGGCCGGGAAATAGATTAACGAAGTATAAAAACGAGGAATTTTTTATGGTTATTTTAATTTTTGTTGTTCAACGTTTCCTTCCAATAATGCCGTGTCCAGTAAGTTCACACCTGCAAAATTGGAAAAAAACAGTTGATTTGTTTTGCGCATGTCACGCTTTTTAGGCAACAAATAAATGGTCTGCGATTCAGCAAAATAGTATCTAAGCTTTTTGTGGGATAGAATAATCGTTAGATCGAACAGACGTCGGCCATTCGGGGCCAGAATACACAGACCCAAGTCAGACCTTAGCCCAGAGAGAACAGACGCAAGCCAGGCTCTGGGACACATAAACCATATTTGGCTTTGATCAGTCCAGATAGTTTGTTTGGATGATGATTAGAGCAAATTTGCTTGATATTATCTCTCCAAAGAGGCAATAAAATCTAGCCCTACCAATGAACAGGAATGCGCCAGGCCGAACAGACAAATGTATTGGCCAGTGTATTGGTCAGACCAAACAGAGATGTATGAGTTTGGGCCAGTCTAAGCATACAGCTGTGTGGGTGTGGGCCAGATCAAACATTATAGGACACAGCAAACAAAATGGACTTAAGTATGGGCCAGACGGAAGAATGGGAATGGATCAGACAAAACAGACCGATGGTTCCTACTTTTGACAATTTGGCTAATCTTTGAGTCGCTAACATTCTGGAAGCCATGTTCATTGTTTCCAAATAGTGAAAATGTGTTACTAACCATCAAGAATTTGGAAAAATCCATTGGAAGTTCAATAATTGATTGCAGTAATTGATTTGTGACTCCCAATTAACTTTTTTCCGGGTCGAGGTGTCACCACCATTCAACGCAAAATTATGTAAGATATGCGGTGAATGCGGGAAATTTTGTAAGATAAGCGGTGAATGCGGTGAAATTATATAAATCAGGCGGTGAATGCGCTGAAAAAAAAACTTTATCGCCTGATAGCGGTGAATTTACATAAGTTCAGCCCTCTGAAAAAAGTGTCCAATTTTTGTGAGATAAGCGGTGATTGAGATGAACGTACAAAAAATCACCGCTTAACTTAGTGGTTAACTTACATAAATTCTCCATTTAGAAAAAAAGAGTGTGAAAATTGTGTGAGCTCAGCAGTGAATGCGGGGACATTAATGGAGAGAAGGGGAGGAAATGGTAGATTTCAGCCTCCCCCATAAAATTACACCTTAATTTTACATCTCTTTGACACTTTTTTCTTAGCGGTGAATTATTGCAATTCCACCACTAGAGCAAGCGGTGAACTTACAAAATATCACCACATTTCACCACTAAAATATGTAATTTCACCGCTAAGAATCACAAATCTTACAATTCAACGCACATGTTCGACAGAAAGTAGATTGAGCTCGATTTACATTCAAAAGAAAAATACTAGAAGTCAGTGAAAAATGGCGCAGTGGAAGAAGAGTTGCTTGACATGCAGGAGGTGAGAAGTTCGAACCCTTGTAAGGGCGGTGAAATGCGGTGACCTTTTGTAAATTTACCGCTCATTATAACGGTGAATTTACATAATTTCACCGCTTTTTATCTCAAAATTATGTACGAAATTTGCGATGAAAGCAAAAACAATTTTACCGCTTATCTTACATATTTTCCGAATTTTCCTTGACTCGGGTTTTCAACAGTAATCTACGGGCCTGGCAGTTGTTGTCAGAAAAAAAAAGACGGCCTAACAAAAATTTTTTAAAACACTGGTCCCGTAACCGTGCCACTGAACAGCACAGAAAAATAAACAATTGCGAAACGAAAATATGTTCAAAAGCTGTTGTGTCATTTATGGTTCCTAAAAAAGGCACCCGCCGCTATAATGGAGTTATATCTTGTTCACAGTTCCGCAAGACTACTTAGAATAGCTCCCTGAAAGAACATACAACAGGGAGGGGCATGAATTTCATAAACCTATTACTTTTAAATGGAACAAATGTTAATGTCAAGCACTCCGGCAATCCTTTTTTGAACTTATTGAGGTGATATAAAACTTTAAATAATTAAGTGACAAAAATTAACGCCAGTATAGTTCTTACTACCTTTCTACTCAAATAGTTATTTTCTAATCATAAGAGATTTCTTACTACACAAAACAAGTTGGTGACTCCGGGTCCTCAATTCAATTATACCAGGTCCTCAATTAAAATATTTACCAACTGGATCAACCAATAAACTTAAAACCAGGTTAAAGATAGCATGAAGAACTTGGGGTGCTCACTGCACAACCCAAAGGTACGAGTTATAAACCCCTTGAATAGAATTCTAATCAGTTGCGCATCAGCTTTTTCAGTAGTTGCTACCGCAGACCTTGAGAACTCTACATATAACACTCGTCCTCTTTACCTAGATTAACCTGACCTGCCATTCTTCTACGAGTAGATAACCTTGCCCTCAGAGTAGCTTCACTATTCTTCTCCTGGAACCAGTGCGGACGTTGAACACTCTGAGAAGGCAATCGTCCTGGCGATGTGCGCAGTCGTCTCTATTGTTAACAATGTTTCCTTCCATAACAAGATAAACTTAGTTTTTGGTTGATCGCTACATTTTATAGTCACCCATCTGGGTATGTCAAAACAAATTGACTCAACACAAAAATTGACTTAACACAATTAATGCTCGGTCTCCCCTTCTCTTGTGGCTCAGTTTGGGCCATATATATACTGCTAATCTATATTTGGTTGAGACAGTTAAATCAGAGTTTTAACAAAAATTTTCATAATTATGGAAAAAATGCTTATTAGGTGTGGGTCTTGTGAGGTCATTCTCGATACCATCAGTTCCTAATTTGGGCTCTAAGGCTTTCATTACGTAGGTGAAAAACTGAAAGGAGACATAAAAATGAATCTTCATCAGATTTTATATATTTATATAATTATAGTCTCTCAATAGCCTCCTTTACTTCGCCATTATTATCGTTTTTTTTCGAACTTGGAATTTGCTTTGGTTTTAGGAATATTTCGACGTTAGTAATTTTTCAGTTTTTTTTTCGAAAAACGCTTTAATTAAACTTTTAGCACCAACACCATTCTTAGTGTTACGACAGTTTCTGTACACAATTCCTTCCCTCAGTTTAAATCTGAGTCACTACAATAGACTCAATTTTTCTTGTCCTCTCTGATTAAGTTTGTGGCTTTCATTTTGATCAAGTATTGCGTTTTGTAACCTTTTATTCACTATTTTTGGAGTTAAGTACTCGTGTCACTCCGACACGAGAATTGTGAGTCAAATCAAGCACAATTGGTACAATAAAGAATCTGCCAGATCTTCCAGTGTGGTCTGGCAGGACTAAATTCAAAGCTGTTTTCTCGTTTTGTACTGGAAAAATCTTTTGCACAAATTTTTTCTTAACGAGTTGAGGCTTTACGTCCAGTGCTGCAGCATCTTTGAATGCTATCTAATTCCTTCAGCTTCAACGTCTGGCTCTCTTCTGTAGTTGTGGCTCTTTGATTTTCTGGGTGTCGAAGTTTTGGATAGTGGATAGTTTTGGATAGTGGTCATTGATCCGCTCTGATCTACACAATCTGCTTGATCGGTTAACTAGATTTTTGATCTCTCTTTTTTTATGTCACAAAGTAACAAAAATCTGGTTGTCTGCGTAATTTAAAGGTATAAGGAGTTATCAAACTAAATTGCAGTTGGAAAAAGGGGCAATTCTCGTACAAAATTATTCACAGAGGCCACCGCCCTAGAATGCGGCTGTTAATCAAAGCTGATCTTGGGCGCTCATCAAAACTACAGGTTTGACGCAAAATTTTGTTCACAGTGGTAAGCTAAATTGGAAGTTGACCAAATCAATTATGTCAAAACATTGAATTTTATATCAAAACACCTTATTTTTTAAAAAAATATATTTTAATCAAATAGATGAGCGATATAGAAATACACGCACGCTGCACCCCAACTTGCATATGTGAACAAAACCTGATCCCTACCAAAAGAAAGGGTAAATTGAGTGTTAAATTCAGCCAGTTTTGAGTCAAAAAGAAGTAAAATTCAAGCTTGCAGTCATGGTTAAAAAATCAAGGTTGAAAAAATATCAAAATCAATCGGCACTTATGCCCCGAAAAATTTTAAAAGAGATGTATTCATTTCCATATTCCCACAACAAAACTCTTAAATAAATCTTAGGCCAAAACTCTTGCAAAAATCCATGGTTAAAACAAGTTCTTCCCTAATTTATAAAGTGACCTCTTTATTTGAGCTGAGAAATCTCAGTTTCATTGATGTTTCTGAAGCCGTTCATTTGATAAATAAGCAGAACTGTCATATTTTATCTAGTTTAATTTTTGCTGATAAAACTTTCTACAAAATTGTAACTCAATTAGCCGTTACGCTTTGACTCTAACTCAGATCGAAAAATCTGTAAACTCAAACAATGTTAGTATATTTGCTATAATTGCCTAAGTTTTCCAAAATATACTACAATAGCATTAAAAAAACCTTCGCTCAGTCTTTCTTATTCTCTTGATCTGTTGAAAAAAATTGCACATTACAATAATCTGTAATTTACATACTGAATAGTACCAAAGCCGAAAAAATATTTAAAAAATGAGTTTTAAAGAGTCTTCTCATAATCAACAGTTAGTCTTTGAAATTCTATTGATTTCGTTGTATTTGAGCACATCCGCTACATTAGGGTTTTTCTAGGCCACAATTCTGACGCAATACTCTGCTTGCAGTGTGTCTCTGTTGCTAATCGGTTAATAGGCGCTGGCTCAAAGGGAGAGTATCTAACGCTTCACCTATGTCGTTTTACCTATGTTTCTATGTTCACACTTCTTCTCTCATGTTGACTACTGATCTAGTACTACACCGAACATCATCATCTTTGTGTTCGTTGGTTGTGGAGATGTTCAACTTCAAGTCTAAGGCAGCGCCCAAAGTGACAGCCATACCCATATATTTCTGTCGCTTCAAGTCTTCAGCAATCTCTTCGTCGAGAAGTCCTTCTCTCAAATTCGAGATAGCAAAAATCTTCGGCTTTTTCTCTCTGGCCAAGGAATTGTCACATACATAATTATTGTACGATCTCTCCGCCCAGTTAATGAGTGTTTCTTACTGATAATGCTTGAATTAGGCATAGTTTTCAGGATATTTGTCCCATTTTTGTGATTCATTGAAATAAAAATGTTTTACTGGTGCTTTCTTAATGGCAACTGCTTCCCGATTTCAATAAGTTTTCACCCTCAGAAGCTTTTGAGATTTCGATGGCGAAGAAGCAGTCAATGAAAAAATTGTGCGAAAACTGTTATTGTTATTCGAAACTTGTTATTCGAAAAAACTGTTAAAAGCTGTCCTCCAATCAGAAAAATCCCTCTGTGGTCGGCAGTGCAGAACTTGAATAATTTTGGGTGGAGGCCTATTATACAATTCCACAAGTCTGCTTGCAATAGCTTCCTGAGAGATTTTACTTCGGGGAGGGATGGTAACTTCATAAAACTATTTCTCTTAAATGGAAGAAGGGTTAAAACAAGCCCTCTGTTAAATCCTAATTTGTAGGTATTGAGACAACAAAATACTATAATTATTTAACTGATAAATTGCAACGCCAGTATTGGTCTGATTGCCTCTCTAGCTACATATTTATCTTCTAATCGTAAGAAGTTTGTTTCTAAACAAAATCCTTTGGCGACTCTACAATTGAGAATTATTTAAGGTCCTCAATTCAATTATTTAAACACTGATCGAACATTATAACTAAAACAAACTTAAAGATGGCGTGAAGAGCTTTTCGGTGTTCACTTCACACCCCGATGAAAAAAGTTATTATCCCATTTGATTAAAACGCCAGGTCATAGAGCATCATGTGTTTAAGGTTACTGAAGTCCTTGAGGAGTCTACTTTGTTCAATCGTTCATTCTACCTATGTAAGCCTAACCCCTTTTGATGTTCCTGATGATGCCCAAACATTTCTTTACTGATATCACAGTGTCCCTTCCCTAACCTGAGTTACTCAATGATTGGTTGATCATTGCATTTCATAGTCACCTAAATAGGTACATCTAATCAAATGAAGCTATATTTACTATGATTTCCTACAACGATGTGAAGTGAATTCACTAAATCCGATAAACCGGCCACTTTTCTTTCTTTTGAAATACAAATTTTGGTATTGACAGAGATCTGTTACTTCATTCAGCACAACAATTAATCTCCCAAATTGACTAAACAAAACGAACAGAAATGGACTCAATACAACAAATATTCTCACAAATTGGTCTCTCATAAAAAAACCTTGGTCCCTTGTTCTCTTGGGGCTGAAATGGGGCCGTATATTTTGTACTAATCTATATTTGGTTGAGATAGTTAAGTCCGATATTTACAAAAAAAATAGTTTTCTTATGTAGGTTTTAGCGGTAGGTTTTTAGCGGTAGGTTTTTTGGAAATCATTCGCAACTTAAATACAATTAGCTCCGAATTTTGGCTCTAAAATTTTCATTACGTGAGTGAAACATTTGAGGGTACATCTATAATTGAGTTTTGATCATGAGCAATATTTTCTCATTCAACCCCTCTCATCAGTGTAGTATACTTTGTCGCTATTATTCTTGTACACTTTTGAAATTAAAACTTAATTTCGTTTCGGAAAAACTTAAAGATTAGTTTTATTTTTTTTGTTTTGCGACATTTTGTTAATTGTAATGTTCCCAAAAAAATTTCTAAAGACGGTTCGAATTTTCATTGCATCTCTACGCCTATAGGCAGGAGCAAATAGAAATTTGGTTGAGTTCGCTATTTTTCCTTGAATTTATTTCTTGAGCCTTTGCAGCAGCTGTGCGCATATCTGGCACTGATCATTCCCAAGAAGGAACAAGCAAGTCCACTACTGTATCTTTACACAAAAGCTGCTTACCCGTGTAACTGCTAATCTTTTTGCAATAACATATTGGAACGACACAATTAATTTTAAGATAACTGCAAAAAATGAAAGCAACATTCTCCCAGGTCATAAACCTGGAACTAGCCAAAAAGACCTTAAAAAGCAATCTTCTGTAAGAATGTTTTGAAGTTTGACATATTTTGTTGTTGAAATTGATTGTCGGAGAAAATGTTTGATCTGATTTTTAAAAGATCAGTAAAAGAATTGCCACCCCGTATAGGGTACTCTGCCAGTTTGGGGCTGCCGATCAATTCCTATATACATTATAAAATTTTGGCAGTAGGAAAACTCGATTTAGCATCGAATGCAAAATATACAGATTAGCTTATACAATGTTGATAAGTACACTCTCAAATTGACAAAATTTTATTGAATCAGTTAAGAGGATCATAGGTGAGAAGAGCTGCACAATTAGGACAGCAACGTCCCGTCTTCAAAAATAGCTCAATACACGATCTCGCGTTGCCGGAGTGCTTGAGATCTGAGGATGCATATGATTGAACTTCGCAATAGATCGAACCTCATTTCTGTCTTTATGTACGCGATGATGTCCGCACAGACTCCAAGTTAGGCGCTTCATGACATTAGGAGCAGAGGGAGTAGCTTTTCCAGTGCAAGAGAAGATCAAAATATTATAAGTGGCTTGCTCGACATCTCTGATTCGCTGTTCATTTTTTTATTTTTGTTTTTGCTCCTGATATTTGTAGGCTTACGCGATTTATCTTGGACAGCTTTTACCATGAGGGTTAAATTTGTTTAGATGAAAAGGTCTTGGAGAATCTGCTCTCACATGATATCTTGATATCTAGTTTGAATTGCTGTTGTGCTTTGATTTTTGAGTGGTTCCCTTAGCAAAGTCTGAAGACATGGTTCAAATTCTACTTCACCGAGTTCGTGGTCGAGTATATTGGCCCTCGAATTGCAAAAGTTGTGTCTAAGGTGAGTGTATCCACTCTATGCGCATCGTAAAACATGAGCAATTGTGGGTTCCCGTCATTTGGTCATGGAGACTACATCAAGCATTCATAATTTGGTCAGGTCAAAAATGTACCTCTTTATAAGGACAGCACTTAAACATTTGGACGCTCTTTTTTCGAGTTAAGTCTACGGCATATGACTCCAGTGCCTTCTTGGTTTTTAGCGTTTGGTCTTTTTTGCGTCCTACGGTTCTGAGTAAACGTTCCTGATCTTTTCTTGCTTCTTTCTGGTTATCAGTGGCGGGAGAATATGATTTTAAAATCGTTCTTCTGGGTTTAGAAATCCTTCATTTGTCCGACGAGTCTGTTAGCTACTGATTGCTGATTTAGTTTCCCTATTTATATATATGACGCTAGTTAAATTTGTGTTTCAATTACAGAAATAATGAAACATTTTAAACACAATTTTTTAAAAAACTTTTTTGTTTTTGCATACATTTTATAAACTAGGTTGGATTGAATTGTTGTTCGATGGAAGAATTTTTTGTCAGTCCTCAGTCAAGTTTTACATATGTGTAAATTTTCTTGGCTATTTTGAAAGGTAATACTCTCTTAAATAACTTCTGGTTTGATTTTTCAATGTCAAATTTACTTTCTTTCAAAGCAATAAGGTACAAAAATTCTTACATTTAAAATAAAAGCTGAGACAGAGTAGTATTAGAAAGAAGAGACGCTGTTTATAGTTGCATTTTTTATTTGAGCTTCATGTTATAGCAGTTTTTTACCAATTCATTTTCTTCATTTGCGACTGATATGGACATCATGCCTAAGAGCAGTAGGTACTTTGCGACATTTCGTAACCGGAAGAAGTCTAGAGTTTTGATTTCAGCTAAAAATTTTTGAAGACTCAGAAATTTTTATTTTGTGTTTGAAAAAAGCTATTTTCACCTATATTTCGTGAACGATTAGTTTTTCCCAGAAAAAAATTGATCTAATTTAGAGCACATTACGGCGTCAGTTTTTCATTTGATCCAGCTGATGGTGACCAATGGATGCCCTTATGTTTCCCTTGACTATTAGTAGATCGGTTTTACTGTACTAAAATTTCATTTGAGTTCCATTACAAGAAATTGATGAATTTGAAGTAGGAGTTTCTGTATTACACTGCTTCTCACTTACTACTTTCAAACAACAACCATTGAGATTGTCTAAATGTTCAAGAAAATCATTATTAAAAATGATGAAGAAAGTAAGTCCGAGTATTGGATATTGTGGGACCTCTTCTAAACCAAATACTTCATTGTTTTTTATAAAAACTGTTTCTTTTTTTACTAGTTATATTGAAACTGCTTCAAATAATTTTCCTCCGACGCCGATGTTCTGGAGTTTTATTACCAAATCGGTGTCTGGCACGTTGTGAAAATGTTTCGCAAAATTTAGATACACAATACTTATGCCTTTGTCTGCTTCATTTTTAAGTTTAACAATTTGTACATGCTGTTTATAAAGAAATAAGCTGCAACGTTGTCACTTGTTTTTTATTCAGAAACCAACCTGTTTATAGCAGAAAAGGTGTATTGAAAGTCCGGAAATTACATCAAAAAAATTTTTTTAATCTTTTGTTTTGCAATTTAGGATTTATTGGATTTGTAATTGTTGTACCTCTTTCAAAGGACAGCACTTAACCGTTATGACGCTTTTTTTTTCTGGCTAAGGTTATTCAATATGCCTCCAGTGCGTTCTTGTTGTTTAGTATTTGACCCTTTTAGCATCCTACGGCTCTGAAAAAACGTTCCTGTCCTTCGCTTGCTTCAATTCGAAAATCTCCAAGAAGCGTAGTAACTTTGATAGATCTTTCGTAATCATAGATCTTAGAAACGATTTCTCGCAATAAAGAAGTTGAGAATACGTTCAGGAACTGGCAGCAAAAAGAGGTCTCTGTACTTGTTGCCGTCCGCATAAAGATGATTAACCATGGTTTATATTAGTTTTTTGCTAATAATACTTTTTTACTGAATGTTAATTTATGCGAGTTACGCTTAGTTTTATTATGAATTTCTACTTTTGTTGGATCGAGTCTCTTTGAGCCTGCTGCATTTCCTTCATCTATATAACCTTTTGTGAAACCTTAGGGTCATAAATTTAGTAGTAGTAGTGGTAATAGAATCTGATTTTCAGATTGCTTTTTACGGTTTAGAGTCCCTTCTTATGTCCGAGTCTGTTAGTTGCTGATTGCCGTTTTAGTATCCAAATTTACATATAATGCGCAAGGTACAATTGTTATCCGCTGTGTTACAATTACAGGAAAAACTCTACTTTTAAGACACTGTTTTTACAAAAAATTTTTATATAAATTTTTTTGCACTTTTTGGACCTTGAATGTAAAGAATTTCGTTCGAAGGAAAAAAATTTTGTCAGTCCTTACTAGCCACTTTTTGCTCAAGTGTAATTCTCCATGGCTATGTTGACAGGTATTACTTTCTTAAAGATAATCCTGGTTTGATAGTTTAATGTCATACTTACCTTCTTTCCGAGCAAAAAGGTACAATAGTCGTGCACTTCAATATAAAGACTGTGACAGGGTAATATTTGAGTAAAGAGGCGCCATTTATAATTCCATTTTCCGTTTGAACTCCGTGTTAAAGCAGTTTTCTAGCATTTCAAAATTTTTATTTACCACTTGTTTGGAACCATTTCTGGGAGCAGTAGGTATTTATTGGCACAACGTAACCGAGAGAAATGTTTAGCTTTGATTTCTGCTGAAAGTTTTGCAGAAGCGTTAAATTGAGTTTGAATGCACTTTTTATACCCCCTTTTATACCTGAAGGAGCAGTAGGTATTTATTGGCACAACGTAACCGAGAGAAATGTTTAGCTTTGATTTCTGCTGCAAGTTTTGGAGAAACGTTAAATTGAGTTTGAATGCACTTTTTATATCCCCTTTTATACCTGAACGCGCAGTTTTTCCGAGAAAAAATTGCTTAAAATTGGAGCACAAAATTGCGTCTTTATCTAGCAGATGGTGATCTATAGATGCCCCTATCTTACCCCTAACCATTAGCAGGTCGGTTTTGCTGTATTAAAAATTCATTACAAGTTCCTTTATAAGAATTGAAATTTTTTAAACCCGCGTTTCTGTATCATCCTGCTTGTCACTTATTAGTTTCATACCATCTGCATATGAAAATCATTGATATCGTCAAATTGTTCAAACCAATCATTCTTAATTGTGATGACCAAAAGAGGTCCGAGTATTTGATCTTGTGAGACCTCTACTAAACCAAAAACATTATTTTTGTTTTTCAAATTTTTAGCCCGTTTTTTAGAAATTGGCTCAATTATCTTTCCCCGGACACCGATTTTCTGAAGTTTTTTATATCAAATCGTTATTTCGTACGGTTTTAAAAAGTTTCGCTAAATTAAGATACAGAATAGTTTTTTCTTTGAATGATTCATTTTAAAATATTGCACAATTAAAAAGAGATCAACTGTAATGTTGTGAATCGGCTTTTTTGATAACCAAACAATTAAAAACAAAAATTGAGTCTTGAAAGTGCGTAAATTTCATTTTGAAAAAATAATTTTCCTCAGTTTTTTGTATATGCGGTTTAAGACTTATTGGACTGGTAATTGACTTAAGGGTCGGTCAATAGCATGTTATATCAGATATGATTCCCTCGTAAAACATCATTTTATTAAATTAGTTTCCAATATGTGATAGGATACCTTGCTAGTGATTATTAGGAATCATCAGCTTTAATAGATAAAGTACTACTTTTTCTGGTTTTCTTTTTTGTTGGTTCATAAATATTTGTGGCTTTATCTTTTCCTGTCATATGGGGTGTGTCATCTCAGAACTATGATTGATAACTAGCCGGAAATTTTGGTGACAACCGGATTGATTGGTCTTAAATTGTTTCATAGCTGTGTACAATTGTTCTAGAACGAAATCAACATTACTGTAGCAATAAAGTTTGAAAATATTATGTAAAAAGTTGTTATAAAAATATTTCTAACCAGTATAATTCAAGAAGAGTTTTTTCGATTTTTCAAAAATTTTGTGCATCTTTTTGGAAATTTAGTCCAAAAAAGACTCAAAGATGATCGGAGCACGGTTTATTATCATTTCTGTGGTTTTTTACCGCTCAAAATTATGACAACCGCAAACTATGACCGGATTGTAGCATAAGAGGACATCTATCTGACTTGCATCAAAAATTGAGAGATTGTTTTTTATTGTGATATAGAAGAAAATCCTCGTATTTCCTTGTTGAGGACACGATAATTAGGTAATTTAATTTCGACTCTTACTACGGTTATTGAATTAGTGTGCAAAATAAGTGCTTATAAGTTTTCAAGAAGACTTCCGTAGTCTTTTACTGACCACCAGTGGTTGCATTGTTCAAAAGCACTGTAGATACAGAACACTAAAAAAGAAAAAAAAACAAAATTAAAATTCTAACAAAGAGGAAGTTATCTTGGCAATAAAGCACTATCCGGGTTTCACGTTTAAGCGATTGTTTTACAGCACTTATTACTCCCCATGTTTAGTTTTCAGATCAGTTGTACTCTTACCTTTCAAGCAAAAAATTTGAAGATAGAACAAACCACAAGACCGATCTCAGTAGTTAACCATGTTTTGCAAGCTATGTGATAACTGCAAATTGATAGAATTTTAGAAAATTTTGTTTGTCTGTTTAGATCTAGCAGACTTTGATCAGTGAAGGTGGGTATGTTTGTGCATCTTTGCAGTAGTCAGTCTTAACTCGCCTGGTTTCCCTCACTGACATTTGGTGTAAAATTCAAGCATCACCATCCTTCACTCAAGTTCAAGGTGTTCACTTTGTAAAAACATTGGACCTATTTTGTTTTTGTCTTTAATTCACCTCTTTAATAAAGTTTTTGTTTTCCTATAGCGTCTCCATTAGGCATTTCACAAATGATATATTTCGATGTACTTATACCACTGTACTTATAGTCCTTCAAGCAACTTGCGTATTTGAGTTTGAGGTTTCTACTCATTTCGCTTGCTTTGTGTACAAGAATTACTTTCTCTTTGTTTTTCTGCATTGTGCATCCAAGTCCTACAAGTTAAGATGCTCGATTATTTGCTTTACGTTTTAGAGGTCCTCTAGTAATCTTTCAGCAGCTTGCTTGCTTTTTGACTCATGTATTCCCCACATTCTAATTATAAGAGTTCTCGATTAAAAATTTGCCATTTTTTTCTGTGTTGCGAGCTCCAACAATTTTAACGAAATGTAGAAACTTATATTCTTTTTGCACAATATCCAGAGATATGTTAATTTGCTCTACTTTACACGGAAAAATGTAGTTTTTTGGTGTTCTTTGAATTGTTCATTGAGAGCTGTTTTATCAAAAGTTTCAATTTTAGCTGACATATTATGTCTTTCCCAGCTCAATTCTTACATGCTTACAGTAGGTTTTTATCTTATTTAATTAGGACGTCGATACAACTCTTGTGGAAATTAGTACAATCAGATTTTAGTCTTTACTTTTTTGCGAAAAATTCTGCAAAATTTGAAAAAGATGCAAACGAAATTTTTGTTTGTTTTTTTTCTTGTTACTTTTTTGGATATTTTGTTGGGTTTTATTTTTGTTGATGCACACAAAAATTTTGATCGTCTTTTTCTGTTACTTTTTTGGCGACTGGTGTATTTTCGTTGGGTTTTATTTTTATTGAAGTTGTTAATTTTCACGTAGTGGGTTTGATTTTAATTGTATGTCTTTGTGTATCTTGATGGTCAGCAAGAACAAAATAAGGGGTAGGCAGGAAGGAACCTTGATAGTTTTTTAACACTCTGTTACCGAGCGGACACTGCGAGCAACGTAAAGAGTTGTCCGGATCCGTAGTATTTTTTTGATCTATGTGAATTTGAAGTTCACTGCGAGAAAAGTAAAGAGTTGGCAGGGACCTCTTAAAATATTCTCAAACTCTTTTTTTTTAATTCAAGGTCACTGTGGGACAACTAGAAAGTGTGCAGGAACCTTAAAATTTCCTTTCTCTTTATGTAACCTCAGGGTCATTCAGAGCAAAAAAATGTACAAAAAAATGATTTCCTTCTTGATCTATATGTAGCCCAAAAGTCACTCAGAGGGAAAGAAGAAGAGGGAATAGTACTCTGTTTATCAATTGAAGGGACTAGAGCATCAATTCCCACTAATATGGCACAAAATTGCTCAATCGTTTTCTTTCGAAATTCTGGATGGTACAGTTTGTATGCCTTCAGGTAAGTTTTCAAGCTGTAGATTTTGTTGTAGTTGAGATTCATTTCATCTCTAAATTTCATGTATCGTTTATTTTTAAAAAAATCTTGTCTGAGCTGCAAAAGTTCGAACTGATGTCCGTCTTTGTTTTGCAAAAATCGATTATGGATTGAACTCTTGCAAATTTGTGACCTCGCAGGGGTATTATTTTGGGAAATGTTTTCAGGGCCATTGTTGCGTGTCTATTAGCTAGCTTTTTCAGATCGTTTGAAATTTTTTTTAATTAGATTCAAAACTGTCAGTGACGTTACTCAAATCGTTATCGACAGAAAAAAAAACAAATTTTCGTAGATCTTTGAGTGGGATAATTTTGAGAAAGTGTTGAGCTTTGTCACCAGGAAGATTGAGGTTATTGGGTTTAGACGTCAATGAAATTATTTGCTTTTTATTTAATGCCTTAGATTTTGATTGTTTGTGTAAACTGAAGGCCTCTGCGAGCAAAGTAAAGAGTAAACGGTAAACGTAGTGTTCTCTTTAAATCTGTGTAACTTGAAGGTCACTGCGAGCAAAGTTAAAGGTGGGCAAGACCTAAGTTTATATTCGAACTCTGTGTAGCCTAAAGGACACTTCGAAGTAAAAAAGGACACAAAGGACACAAAGTGAAGAGGTAGGAATCTTAATATATTCCTACACTCTGGGTAACTTGAAGTTCAATGAGGGGACACTGATGAATAGGCAGGAACGACAAAAATTTCTTAAAATCTTTGTAATCTGAAGGTCAGTGATAGCAAACAAATGTAAAACATGAAGTATTTCCTTCTTAATCTATATAACCCGAAGGTCAATCAGAGAATACAGAGAAGAAGGAAAACACTCTATTTATCAATAGAAGTTACCACAATTGCAATCTCCAGTACTATGGGACTTAATTATTCGACGGTTTTTAAATTTTGTTGTTCTGCCTTGTAAAAATTGTATGCCTTTTCTTTAAGTAAATTGTTTTATCATTTTTTGTCCTCAAAGTTAAGATTATCGATTATTTGCTTTACGTTTTAGAGGTCCTCTAGTAATCCTTCAGCAGCTTGCTTGCTTTTTGACTCATGTATTCCCCTCATTCTAATTATAAGAGTTCTCGACTAAAAATTTGCCATTTTTTCTGTATTGCGAGCTCCAACTAATTTAACGAAATGTAGAAACTTATATTCTTTTTGCACAATATCCAGAGATATGTTAATTTTCTCTTCTTTACACGGAAAAATGTAGTTTTTTTGGTGTTCCTTGAATTGCTCATTGAGAGCTGTTTTATCAAAAGTTTCAATTTTAGCTGACATATTATGTCTTTCCCAGCTCAATTCTTTCATGTTTTCAGTAGGTTTTTATCTTATTTAATTAGGACGTCGATACAACTCTTGTTGAAATTAGTACAATCAGATTTTAGTCTTAATTTTATTGAGAAAAATTCTGCTAAACTTGAAAAAGATGCAAACAAAATTTTTGTTTGTTTTTTTCTTGTTACTTTTTTGGAGATTGGCGTGTGTTTGTTGGGTTTTATTTTTATTGATGCACACAAAAATTTTGATGGTTTTTTTTCTGTTACTTTTTTGGCGACTGGTGTATTTTCGTTGGGTTTTATTCTTATTGAATTTGTTAATTTTCACATAATGGCTTTGATTTTAATTGTATGTCTTTGTGTATCTTGATGGTCAGCGAGAACAAAATAAGGGGCAGGCAGGAAGGAACCTTGATTTTTTTAACACTCTGTAACCGAATGGACACCGCGAGCAACGTAAAGAGTTCACCGGAACCGTAGTATTTTTTTGAGCTATGTGAAATTGAAATTCGCTGCGAGAAAAGTAAAGAGTTGGCAGGGACCTCTTAATATTTTCTCAAACTCTTTTTTTAAGTCAAGGTCACTGTGGGACAACTAGAGAGTATGCAGGAACCTTAAAATTTTCTTTCTCTCTATGTAACCTAAGGGTCATTCAGAGCAAATGAGAGTACAAAAAATTGATTTCCTTCTTGATCTATATGTAGCCCGAAAGTCACTCAGAGGGAAAGAAGAAGAGGGAATAGTACTCTGTTTATCAACTGAAGGGACTAGAGCATCAATTCCCACTAATATGGCACAAAATTGCTCAATCTTTTTCTTTCGAAATTCTGGATTGTACAGTTTGCATGCTTTCAGGTAAGTTTTCAGGTTGTAGATTTTGTTGTAGTTGAGATTTATTTCTTCTCTAAATTTCATGTATCATTTATTTTAAAAAAACTTGTTTGAGCTGCAAAAGTTCGAACTGATGTCCGTCTTTGGTTTGCATAAATTGATCATGGATTGAACTCTTGCAAAGTTTTGACCTCGCAGCGGCGCTAATTTGGCAAATGTTTTCAGGACCACAGTTGCGAGTCTATTAGCTAGCTTTTTCAGATCGTATGAAATTTTTTTAATCAGATTCAGAACCGTCAGTGACGTTACTCGAATCGTTATCGACAGAAAAAAACCAAATTTGCGTAGATCTTTGAGTGGGATAATTTTGAGAAAGTGTTGAGCTTTGCCACCAGGAATATTGAGGTTATTGAAATTGCCAAAATCTACTCCTGAGCTTGTGAATTGGCTGCCAGTAGATGGCTGGTGGGTGCAGTTTTGAACGTACGATATCTAAAGGATAACATGCAAGGCATGACTCTGAAACATTGCCATAGGCAGTCTCCAGTAAAAGGTCATTATATCATTCAAAACTGAAAAGACAAAATTAAGCATTAATTTTCAAGTAAAATTTTTAAACAATTCATTAACAATGACATAATTTCTGGTTTTTTAGGCTTCTTGCTCCTCAGAACGAACGAAGTTTTTTTGAACAAGAGTTTCACAATTTTCTATCAATTGTCCTAAAACAAGAAAAAGAAACCGTGCTGAAGACGTCGTTAGGTGTAGAAAATCTTGAAACAGCAACCAACATTGCTACAGCAAAAATGTTTGAAAGGATCACTTGTTATGTGGTTAATAAATTCTTTCCAATCAAAACCATTAAGGGAATTGTCTTTACTTTTGGTGCATCAATTCAGAGATTTAGTTGAATGAAGTTTTTAAAATTGTCAGAGCACATAATGTCATTGATACTATGGCTTTTATGCAGATAAAAACCATAATGGCAACTGAGAACTATGTCGCGATTGCTGCATAGAAAAAGTTCTAGCCGACTTGGATCAACAATTGAGAGATTGATATAGAAGCAATTCTCGGCATTCCTTTGTTAAGTACATGTCCGCCCACAAAATTTCTCTATTTTATTTTCAACTCCTGTTTCCTGTTACGGTTTTTGAATTAGTGTGCAAATTAGGTGCTTTAACATTTCCTGAAGATTTTTCACATCACTTCCTGACCACCAGTATTTGCATTTTTCTGGCACATTGTAGATACAGCAGACTAAAAACGAAGACAATGGAACAAAAATTGTATCAACAATGAAGTCATCATAGCTAAAAAACATTGGCAACAAATTCTTTTTTAGAAGATGATTTTACAGCAATTAGAAATCCTCCACTTTCCATTTTTAGATCAGTTATTTTCTTATTGTTTTCTGTAAAAAATATGAAGTTAGAAAAAACGTCTCAATACCCTGATTAGTTTTTCATGTTTCTGCTAAACGTACTATGTCATCATTGCAATTTATTTGACTATTAGCGAAATTACTTCTCTGTTTAGATCAAGCAGGTTTTGAGCAATGAAGTTGATTATGTTTATACTCTTTGGAGTAGCCAATCTTTTTATTCCTGGTTCACTTGCTGACATTTTGAGTTTTAACTCATGCGTCAGCCTCTTTGCTTCTTTCTATTCATATTCAAGATGCCGATGAAATGAAAAACTGGGATCCATTTCGTTTTAATCAGTTCACACCTTTTATTTCAATTTTGTTTTCTTTTGTTTTTGTCTTTGTTAAAAATAGCTTAGGGCTGATAATTTTGATCTATCGTGGAACTTCGAGTCTTTCAAGCGACTTGCCGACTTGAGATGGATGTGTCAAATGAATTCATATGCTGTGTGCATTAGGATCAAATTTTGTGTTTTCTGAACGGTTGTTATGGTTGTTTTGACAAGATTTTTGAGTTGCTCATCAAGAGCCGTAATTATAAAAGATTTAATTCAACATCCATCTTATTTTTTTCCAGCGCTTTATATATATATATATATATATATATATATATATATATATATATATATATATATGTATATATATATATATATATGGAGCAGTTTTTTTAGATTCTGATAGAGCTTTTATCGAAAACATAACCTTCGATTTGTTAGCAAAATGTTTTCTGACAGAAAATTTGTTTCTGCCCATTATGCTCGAAGAAGTTGCACAAGAAATTCTAGTTTTCTGATCTTTTGATTTGCTGTTACTGTTTTTGGGGACCAGCATATTGTTATTGGGTTTAGACGTCATTGAAATTATTTGCTTTTTAGTTAATGCCTTAGATTTTGATTGTTTGTGTAAACTGAAGGCCTCTGCGAGCAAAGTAAAGAGTAGACGGTAAACTTATTGTTTTCTTTAAATCTGTGTAACTTGAGGGTCACTGCGAGCAAAGTTAAGAACGAGCAAGACCTAAGTTTCTATTCGAATTCTGTGTAGCCTAAAGGTCACTTCGAACAAAGTCAAGAGGTAGGAGTCTTATTATATTCCTAAACTCTGGGTAACCTGAAGTTCAATGAGGGGAAACTGATGAATAGGTAGGAACGACAAAATTTTCTTAAAATCTTTGTAATCTGAAGATCAGTGATAGCAAACAAAAGTAAAACAAGAAGTTTTTCCTTCTTGATCTATTTAACCCTAAGGTCAATCAGAGAAAACAGAGAAGAAGGAAAACACTCTATTTATCAACAGAAGTAACCACAATTGCAATTTCTAGTACTATGGGACTTAATTAATCGACGGTTTTTTTTTAATTTTGTTGTTCTGCATTGTACAAATTGTATGCCTTTCCTTTAAGTAAAATTTCAGGTTGTCGATTTCGTTGTAGCTGAGTTTGATTCAATTTCTAGTTTTTTGGGTACCAATTACATTTTCAGACAATCAATTTGAGTTGCAAAATTGCCAGCTCACGTCCGTCCTATGGTTGAGAAGATCGTTTAAAGATTGTATTCTTTCAGAGTTTTCACCTCGCAGGGGTATTTTTATGGCAAACCTTTTTTGAATAACAGTTGTAATTCTATCAGCTAGCTTCATCAGATTGTTTGAAATTTTTTAATCAGATTCAGAACCATCAGTTCCGTTACAAAAATTGATGCCAACCAGAAAAAACTTACAGAATTCTTGCTGGAATCAAAATAAGGAATTGTTGAGTTTGGCCACCAGAAAGAGAGAAGATGTTGTAATTAAAAAAATGTGATTCACGAGCTTTAAAAATGGCTACCGGCAGACGACTTGTAAGTGCAGTTCTGATTAAAAATCATCTCATATGTATTACTCTAGGTTTGACTGTGTGAGCTTACCGTTGGAAATCTCCACTACAAGGCCTTTAACATTTTGAAAAGACACAATTAATCTGTTATTGTCGAATTAAATCTTCAAAACAACACTAACAGTAACGTCATTAAGGATTTTTTGATGCTGGGAGGGAAATTTTTTCTGAGTAACCGCCGTAAACTGTACAGAGGAAACATGATTGGAAAAAGAGTAACTTTAGGGAAAATCTGAGACCAGAACTGAGGCGACCGAATGTTAGCTGCATTAGGCAAGATATGAGCAATCACTTCGCAATACTTGAAATAAGTCTAAATGGAAAGTTTGATGAACTCTCAGCGTGACAAGACAGAACGTTGCGGAGCTGCACTCATAGTAATTTTGTGATAATGGATAGAAGTGAATTTCCAAAGTTTTTACTTACAGTCTTATCTTTCGAAACAGAGCACTCTGTCAGAGACAAGTTCAATCAAGATTCAATTGAGCAAGATCAACAAAAGAAGATAAAGAATCTCTAAAAGCTTGAAGTGTCCGCAAAATGGTATGCAAAAGCTAAGCGTAACTCTGGTGCACAGAGGGGTGATATTAGTACCAGGTCATCTAAAAGCTAAGGATTGGCTTGCGACAATGTCTGACAGAGGTTGCTGACTCTGCGTGATGACAATATCAACGTACAGAAGAAAACTTGCGGATTTGCTTTAATTCTGATCAGTTCAAAACCATCAAGAACCAAAACGTTGAAACTGTGATAAATATTGATTAACAGAAAAATGAAAGCTTCCAGCAATTGATGAACCCCGCGGAAATCAGTAAAAAATATATCAAATAATGAAAGAAACTAGTTCACAACTAAACAGGCATCATGGTTTAGCAAAAATGCACAAAACTACACTCTCCATCCTGTACTGCACTTTTAATACCTTGTAGCAAATTTAAACAGATGTTTGAAACACTTTTTCGAAACCCAATCAAGCTCGAACACTGAAACCATTACTCAAGATACCAGAGAAAATTTGGAGTTAATTTCTTTCGACAATGTTGTGTACCAATGTGCCGCTTGGAGAAGCTAAAGAAATTGTTACAAGGGAGTTGTACTCAAGAACCCTGGCTCCAGCGTTCACAGCATCTGCTTTGTGAAATCAGTTGGCCTAGCTATGGGTGGCTCATTGGCTGTAACACTAGTCAAATTGTTGATGAAAAAGTTTGACGCATCACTATATAAACAAGAGCTCAGTGAAAGTCTATGTAAATGTGACACGAAAAGTGTTTTTCTGAGGAAATGGAGCAGAATATTGCTTATGCAGAAACTGTTTTCATGCCAAATGCTAAAAAAGACCTATGCCATTATACAGGAAGTTGTTGGGACTTGTATATCCTGTAGCAACAACCAGCGGGGGAGGATGCGCGAAAATTGAACAAACTTTTCAACATTTTGTAGCTGGCTTTGTTTGAACAGTTAGTGGTGACCCAGACCGGTACGAAACACTTGATGTTGATTGCTGCATTTGCAGCTCCAATGCCCGAGTACCTGCAATTTAAAATAAAGAAAAGGAACGACGAAGTAAATTTGGCTTTTGATATCAACGTAAATGTGAGCATGGATAGGACAATTAGCTGTCTTTGGTTTCAAAACCCAACTAACACAGGAAGAAAACTGAATATTAGCAGCTTTACACCGCTTCAGCATAAGAAAAACTGCGTTCAAAAAACGCTTCACAAATATTAAAGGCGACAACTAGTTGGATGGCTTTCGATCAGGCACTTGCAAAGAACAAGGATGATGGGAACAAAATCAGTATCCAGATTAATGGTCCGAGACAAGATTATAACTGTTGGTAAAGATCAATTGAAAATACAATCAAAAGAACATCAAAAAACCATATGTCATGAAAAACTAACATTTAAAAGTATAGAGGCAACTATACACATAATTGTTTGAGCAAATCATTGAAAATCTATGCGACTAGCAAATGGTATTCAAAACGTGACAATATAGTCATTTCTCCCACCCGAAAATCATTTTTCGATAAAAACATGAAGCCTCTAGTTGCATATAAAATAAAATCTAAAAGACTATCCATCTATGTGGGCAGACAAACCGGTTTGTTACCACTCGGATATGAGGACCACAAAAGAAGGATTCATATATGGGTCAACACCTTGCTAAATATTGTGTTTCCACGAGTAGCACTGAATAGAAATTTCTGGATGCACGTCGCACAGTACAAATTGACTACCTTTGAAGCTATATATATCTCAGCAAGTTGAAGCCTGGGCTAAACACGCGTTAAGGTTATCGGGGGTGGGAACTCCAGCTAAAATATTTGTTCAAATCATATTTTTGACCGGATTACGGGGCTAAAATTATTTTGGCAAAACGAAATTTGCAACACACCCACAACAAGGACGCGGAGGGTTAGGACAAAAACCTGAATTACTCTAGGAATAATAAAACAATGCCATTAAAATGGAACAATCCCGAAAAGGAAAGTTTTTTAAATGAAATGATAACAGACGTGAATATGAAGTTGTAAAAAAGCTAAATTTTGTATATGAAAATTTTCGGTTCAATTTTTTTTAGATTTTCCATAGGATTTTTCAAATTGTTGTCTCAGACAAATGTAAATACATCTACATTTTGTACTTTAACATTTGAAAAGCACAGCAGATTTTTGTTCACCACAAACTCGAAACAGGTGACGATTGTAGAGTACTTGGTAGTGCAATAGGTTCTGATAATGCAGAAAAAACTTGTAGAAAGATCACTAAAACCACAGAAATTGTTGTTGACAAAGCTGGCCGCTCATGGCAAAATTTCACCTCAAAGTTTTTTAAAATCGTTCCCTTCATTGGGCCAGCACAAATTGACTTTTCTAGCACGTACAATAACCAATATTGAACATCTTTTAAAAGAATGTGCGAAAACAATCAACGATGAGCTATTACCTAATCTGTTAAAGAATCCCGCCTACAATCCAAAATACAGGGATATATTTTCGTTGCGGAGAAGGGAGGGTAGCCTGAACATCCTTAAACCTGAAGACCGCCTTAAGGAATAAAAACGATCAGTTCAACTGTCAAGTCCCTTAACCATATCTCTGTCCGAAGTCAAACTAAAGCAACAAAAAATCATACCTGAAAAAAAAGAAGAAAGAGCTAGCTATCAAATCAAAGTGGAAGAGAATTAAGAGCGAATTGAATAATAAAAAGATTTGCCCACTTGACTCAGCTAGTGAAAAGGGTACATCAAGCTGGTTGAACGCTATGCCAATGAAAAGATATCACTTTGACCTAACGAAAAGCGAGTTTCGTGATGGCATTGCCCTTCGCTATGGCTAGGACCCAGTGAAGATGCCATCACTATGCGCATGCAATGAAAACTTCACTGTTGCACATGCCCTTCACCGTCCGAAAAGAGGATCGTATACATGAGACATAATGAACTCCGCGATTCCATTGCAATATTATTAGGTGATGTCTGTCATGATTTCGAAATCGAACCTCATCTTCAGCCGTTGCAAGAGGAATCCTTTGCTCTTAAATCAACGACAACTGATGGTGATGCAAGATTAGATACCAAGGCCAACGGACTTTGGGAATCGAGGTTCAACAAAAAGTTGCCCTGAAAGCAGTAGAGAAGCCTACAAGTACCATGCATCTATTAAAAAGAACAAATATGAACAAAGAATAACAGGTTGAGAAGGCAACATTTTTTCCGCTTGTCTTTGCAGGCCATGGTGGAGCTGGCCCATCAGCTTCAAAAGCGCTGAAACAACTGGCATCAAAGCTCTCTGCGCGAAAAGAGGACAGCTACACTGATAACATATCATATTTAAGGACAAAAATCAGTTTTGCTTTCCTGAGGAGTTCAATCATCTGCATTCGTGGGTCAAGGCGGCGCGAAATTGTAGAAGCCTTGATAGGAGCTGTGGTTGACGGAGGGAGGCTGTTAGTTTGACTCATCTGCTTTTGTCATTTTTTGTTTGTTTTCTAATGCTATCTGTCTTTTTTTACTTCTCAGCTGATGTTTGTATATATTATCATTTTAATGATAGATTTAAGCAATATGAAATGCTATATGAGGACGTAGTGCTGGGAGGGCCCCGAACCGGTCAATATTGAGGAGGGGCATTTCTTAATTTGTTGCTGTTGTTGTTGTTGTTGTGGCTTCCTGGGGTTTGACACCAGAGGGATTTCTCACGTAACTTCTGATTAGAACGATGTCCAAATGGCCATGTGCAAGGGTTGGAATCAGAGAATCTGTTGTCGACAAACTTCCACTTCAGTCTGAGTATTCGCGATTTTAGACCGAGAGGATTGGCAAACTGGATTTTTTCGTTTATTCTGTTTATGATTCTGCATGTCCGGTATTCAAATTCTCCACGAGTTTTTTCTTTCTTGCACTTGTTTAGCTTGAAAATCATTGTGGACTCACCAGATTCATGGTTGCAAGTCGGAATGTGATGTTATGTTCTCCTTCAACAAGTAGTTTGGACATGAGCAGAATGTCATTGCACTGCATGAAGAGTGGAAGTGGTAGTACGTTGATGAGGCGTTGCCGTTGGAGGTAGCTTCGATTGGATTCATAGCAGACCCAGTTCAAGGCACGTTTTTGAAAGCTCTCTAAATCTCTAGTTGAACCACGGCTCAACCGTACGCAGTTCATTCCGTAGAGCAGTATTGGCAGAAGAAAAGATTTATAAAATCCGAGTTTGACAGACACATTGACATTCGTTGAATCGTTTCTTTGGAGCAGGTAAAGAGCTCTGTTGGCTTTCTTGAGTCTTTCGGAGAAGTGTAGAGACCAGGTCATGTCTTTAGTTACAAAAATACCAAGATCGTTGATGGAGTCAGCGCTGTGCAGTTGGCTTGTGCCTAACATCAGATCTCTGGAGTGGTGGTGGATTTTTAGTGCAGCGCACTTTTCAATTGCCAGATCCATTTTGTTAGTCTTCACCCAGTGCTGAATGCTGTTCGGGTCTTCATGAATTTGCCAGTCGGATTTTCCTGTGAAAAGGAGCTTTAGGCCGTCTGCAAAGATGAATGGTTCGCTGAAATTCAACAAGTCAGGTAGGTCGTTGATGAAGATGCAAATTAGTAGGGGCCCGAGCAGGGAGCCCTGTGGGACACCGCTTGTATCTTCGAGAGTTGCAGAGGAACAACCATTCATTCGAACAAACTGTTCCCTTCCAGACAGGTAATCATGGAGAATTTCGAGGAAGCAACCAACGACTCCAATTGAAGCACACTTTTCTAGTAGTGGACAGCGCGGCACGCGTTCAAACGCCTTTGAGAAGTCGGAGTAAAAAGCGACTGCATTGTCTTCCTTGTTGCACTCCAGTGACTGATGCACTCTCTTTGAATAATTTTTATCATGTTGCTGAATGTCGACCTTTTGCGAACAAAACCGTGCTGATGATCAACAAAATGATTGTAGAAAGGCTCATACATGCATTGCTCAAAGCATTTGCTGTCTATATTAAGGAAGAATATTCCGCGATAGTTGTTCATCAGTTTCCTGTCGCCTTTTTGTAGATGGGACTTACTGCGGCTACTTTCCACTTCTTGGGCAATCTTTCTAGTCGCTTGATGTTTTTGAAAACTTTGTGAAGTGTTGAACTCATCTGCTCGGACGTTCGCTGGTACAAGATTGGCGGGATGGCATTGAGGCCTCGGGTCTTTGTTATATCTACTTCTAGAAGGATGGACTTGATATTGGCTTTGGAGATGCTGAAATTTGTCAGCGTTGGATTCTCAACTTTAATATCTTCGATTCTGAAAGGTTCTTCGGCGGAGAACACTGATTTGAAGAAAAGATTAAAAAGAGAGGCCTGGTTTTGGCTTGTATATGCAGTTTTGCAGTCGTACTCCATTTCAGATGGAAAGTTTGAGTCCTTTGTCAGACTTTTGAGATGCTTAAAGATCAGTCCGGTTGCTCGTGATCCTAGCAAGCAATTCTGATATTCTTTACAATCTTGTTCAATCAGTTCAGATATCAAGTTTTGGAGTTTAGCTACGAAGGTTTTCCGATAGCTTGTAGGTCTCAAAACAAGCCTCTTTTTTGGGTCTCTAATTTTTGTAACAGATGTGACGTGCTTGGTATGATCCAGGGAGGGAGAGATTGACGGTGCCTAGTTCTCGATGGGACATTCCTGCGTATGAGGTTCGCCAGGTATTCTTCGAGTTCTTCATAGAAGTTGACAGTGCTAATGAAACATGTTGGCAGGATGGGAGTTTGTTCCATCTAACTGGCTATTTTTTCAAAATCAGCTGAACCAAAACTCCAATACAATTCTCTGGTACTATTTTGAACTATATGCGGTAATTCGATTGTGCTACTGATCCCAATGTGGTCAGAACAGTTGAAAACTTTCGTAAAAGCATCTGTATTTTTTGAAAACACGTTGCAATTTCGGTGAACGTTCTTGCTACAGGTTGGGAAGTCAATCGATTGACGGAAGAGTCTGTTTTCGAAGAGTTCAAGTATTGAATTTTCTTCAGAGTCAGTACTGGTCCAGTTCATCCAATTCGTATTGGAGAAGTTCAAGTCTCCACAGATGAAGACTATGCAGTTTTTTGGGACCAAGATAAAATTTTCTCAAAGCCTTCGATTGAGTATTGATAGGGGCTGGTCTTTGGGGGGTTGTAGAAGGAGAATATAAATACTTTGCTCTTGTTTACTTGAATTTCGAAGATAGCACAATTGTCGACGTCATCCAATTCCAATCGACGACGGTTGAGGGCATTTTCGATAGCAATGAATGTGCCGCCATATGGATTCTTGTCTTCGGTGGATTTTCCATCTGAGCGAAAGATTAAGTAGTCACTAAACAGTAATTCGGAATCGATTATATTGTTATTGACCCATGTTTCATAGATACAAATCACGGCAGGCTGGCATAAGCTGATAGCATTTGATAGAAGGAAGCGTCCTTCGTAATTCAGCAGGTTTCGTGCGATGATCTGCAAAACATTCATGTGGTATAGTCGTGAGCTTGATTCAGGACCTACAAAGTCGTTCGACTTAAGATCCACCCTGTTGTTACTGTTAAATAACTCAAAGTTTCTTATCTTCAGTTCCTCTCGAGGCATAACGCCATTGAATAGCTCTCTCCCGCGTTTGAGGCAGAGACTTTGTTTCAGCGCTTCTTTAGTTAAGGCATACGTGAGATAAAAATTTTCGTTCACGAGTTTGTCTCGATTTTCAAAGCTTTTTGCTAGGATCATTCTGGTTTCGTGTTCCGTTGATACGGTAACCAGAAGTGTTCTTGGTTTCGCACGTTCCTTGCTAAATTTTCCGAGTCTCTTCATTCCCACTATCTGAGGTTGGACGTCAATAGTCTTAAGAACATCGTTATTTTTTTCAGTTGTGTGGACAAGGTTCTCACCACGTGATTTTCGACATCTTCGGGGATGCCGTGGATTCGGAAACTCTTCTTGATGTTGTGATCGTCATATTTGTCGTCGTTTTTCGAATTGCTTGTCTCATTCTTTTTGGGAATGCTCCTAGCAACTACTTTTGCATAGGTGTCTTCAACGTTCGCGGACGTGGTTTTCATCGCTTCTTCAACTTTAGTTTCTATTAACTCGGTCAAACTCGTCTTTAGCTGTTCCATTTTCGCCTCGAAGTTGAACTGCTCAAGTTTTTATTACAGTTTACCACTCGTTCTGCACCGTATGAAGGTCTCGCGTTCGTTTTTCTCCACGCATTTGTTGCAAAAAAGCATAGCGTTCATTCCAAGTTCGGCGATGCCGTTGATAGCAACTTGTGTCAAGCCAGTGCATGCTGGTGTCAAGTGCATGTGGCAATCGCAAGCAACGCAGTGATTTTACCTATTTTTCCTTAACAATTTGTGAAGCAGTTTTAACCTTACGATGAACGCAAACTCGAAAACATTTGTTTTTGAAATCAGGATTGAGTTTAGATCTGGGCTTTTTGTTTTAAACCGTACGCAAAAAATTATTAATAGAATGTAAAATTTAATTCATCTATAATTTCAATTTTTGCAATAATTGATTTTTTTAAACCAATTAAATTAATTGATTGTTCATCTTTTTGTCGAGCCAATTGCAATTAATTTTTCTAAATCCTTGCTAACCATTTCAGATACAGTTTTTCTGATTTCCAGAATCTTCAATTTATAGAAAATGAAAATCTCGAAAGTAATTCTTGTCGTCGCACTGCTCTTAACCTTCGGAGCTTTTTCGGCCACGAATTTTGGCGTGTTCGTTGCGGCTGACAAAGAAGCTCCTGCGGATGCTGAAGTTCACGTCGAGACTGAAGATGAGGTAATTGAAGAAGGGCAGCCTGAACCTGGAACCGAAGGGAAGAAAGAGGAAACTGGCTCAACTGGAACGGATGCTACCGCTACTGGAAGAGTTGGACCTGCATCAGACGTTGAGATGAGCTATATTTTGGTTGACCATTCTGATGTAAGTCTTATTTCTCTTTATACCTCATGCCCAAAATTCGAAAAAGTAAGCGGCTCTTCTATTTTTTTTGAGGGGTGGCTCCTCGGCTTTAGTTATGGACCATTGTTTAGTTTTCGCTCCAATCTTCAAGTTTCGTCAACGTACCAAGAGACCATTGAGTGATTGTATTTGAATAGAACATCAGCATCACTATGATTTTTGATATGTGCGAAAGGCGAACATTACTTGCTCAGTGAAAAACTATGCAGATTCATTAGAAGGAAATCAGCTATGAAACAAATGCTGAAAGTTTGATTAGTGGCCTGGAGCTCTGGTCTGGAAAAAAGACAATATATCGTTAGACTCCAGCAGAGCTGCTGGCAGTGTCCCCCACGGGAAGCTCGTCTAAATCCTAGAAAATGAAATTCAAGGGAGATTTCTAGCCCGGATAAAGGCATTCCGCGATGACCGGTATCAAATAGTTGTACTTGGAGAATTTTGATCTAGATGCAGAAAGGTCAGTAGAGTGACTCGATGTATCGGTTTTTGGCCCAGTTACGTTTTATAAAATTTTAATGCTCAATAGTATCTCTTTGCGGAGGCTATGAACTTCTGAGATATCAAAAGTCTGTCAAGGATAAGCTTTGGACCTTCAAGTTTCAAGAATGGTCAGATAACAACGTGCTCCTGTTCTATTAGAAAAAAATGCGTCATGTCAGTTGCTACCAGGAGTTTCAATTAAAATGTAAAGATTATCGCATCTGTACGAGATCTAGGAGGCCTCATTGACCAAAGTTATTGAACAGTTATTGAATACGCACTTATGGAGCCAAATACTCAATAAAAAGAGTACAGTAAAGCATACGGACTGCAGCTTGATTAAGCATCTTCCCTATGATGAAAGACTGAAGTCAGTAGCTTTATGTTCACTCGAACATAGAAAAAAGAAGAGAAACGGTCTAGGGTTACAATATTGTTCGCTCTACATACATAAAGGCTCTACATATATAAAGGCTAAAGGGTTTAGTTTGATATAGGAGCTGCTATATAGTTTGATATAGCCTAATTGTTGTGATAAACTTATTAAATAGTTATCGATGATCTGCGAGGCAGCAGCTGTGGCCTCTGAAATTTTGTACTCTGTTAGGGTATTTATTCTTGGAGCCAGCAGTATATATCAGTCCCAAGTTACAAACCGACAATTATTTGACAATATTATTGCGGTCACGGGCCTCATACAAACCGACAATTATTTGACAAAAATGTTATTGCGGTCCCGGGTCTCAATCTACATCCAGGAAGCCAAGCGAAACTCAAAGTGATACAGAATCGTCTAGGTGAAATCCCGGTTGGTGAAACAATTATTTTATGGCACGACGTTATTAACAACTCGATCACAAAGCACCCGTCAGATCCGAGACAACCGCTAAACGCTGATGAACGTATTAGTATTCATCAGTGGTATAGTCTACTGCCAAAGAAAAGGAGCCGCAATTAATTACCTCTCAATATTCAGAGCTTCATCAGTATTGGAAAGTTGAAATCAAAACTTTGACGATCATTAGGAAATATTACGGTGATCTGAAACATCAAGCAGAAGCAGCGTCCATGAAAAAGGATTAAAGTGACTTTGTTAGTGGTTGCCTTCCGTAGTAAGGTTCACGGTACCAATAAGTAAAATATGTTTTTCCTGCAAACTGGTGTCATTGATTAAGTTCTTGGGCTAAGGTTAGCAAGAAAAGCATTAACCCTTGCTCGCATTACCTCGTGCTGAAGTGCCTAGAAGTTACACAACCTATAACAAAAAATATAAACTTGAAGTGCAAAGCCTTGAAATGACACCCAGATCAGTATATTGCGATTTATGTAACAGCAAATTAAAGAAAGAACAATTTGTATGCACTTTTTGCAATAAACGTTACACATGACTCCAGAATGCACGAGCTTTACAGTAGAAATTAAAGTCTTAATCAAAATAAATTCATATATACTCCAGGTTTGCAACTGTTGTACAGTAAAAAGCGGTCAGGAGACCTAAGTCAGGCTCTCTCAACAAAGATGGATGGAAAACTAGATGATCTCTATTTGAAATTGGAAACACTGAATAAGCCAATTGAAAAATCAAACGAATTCATTAACTCAAATCAAAGCAGAACTCTTAGAGTTAAAATTAAAACCGCAATCTTATGCCGCTTCTTTGGGGACAATTGCAAAAGGGAAAGTGTTCTACCCAAACGCAAATGACAATGGAATGGGTATCCGATTAAGAGGAATCCCAGAAAATGAATCGAAGTCACCAGAGGAAAGACTTCATGCCGATATTAATGCTATTGAAGAGATCTTGTGTTACCTAAAAGTAGAAGACAAACGACTCTGTAAGGTCACGCGTATTGGAAAATAAAACCCAGAAAAGGGTCCAAGAACCATCCTCATAAATCTAGTAAGCCCTATTAGCAAAGAGCTAATGCTGAAATCAGCCTTCAGGCTTTAAAACTGTTGACGAGTCTTCATAAGCTCTGAGCTTACACCAGAGCAGTTAAAAATTGAAAATGAGTGTCTGAGAAAAAGACGACTGTTGATTGACAACCACATGTTCTCAAACACAAATGTTAGAGTCCGAAACCTGGTCGCTGCGACCAAACCAGGTGACAAATGGGTGGAATACCTGATTGAGAAAACCTGATTGAAAACGATTTTGCTGGCGCATCGTCATCCGATGAAAGCTGACTACAAAAAATAAGAATTTTATCTCACAACGTCCGTAGTATTCTGAAACCCGAGCGTCGAATGAAATTAGCGAACTGCCTGACAGCTTTCGACTTTGATATCATCTGTCTCACGAAAAACTGGCTGACGGCTGAAATTTTAGATAGTGCGCTTTTTACACCAAACTATGTAATCAACAGAAAGGACAGACAGTCAACTGAACGCAAATCAAAACACGGCGGTGTTTTAGTAGCTGTCAAAAAAGGCATTCCATTTGAAACAAGTGACCTAAAACTAACGCATGACGATTTTATGGCACTAAAATTAACAATCATTGAGATCTCAATTCTATTGGTCTGCATGTATAATCCCCCGCACGGAAGTCGCTATCAATGGACTACTGAAATCTTTTTAAATCTACTGACTGAATTATGCAACTTAACAAGTCAGGAAATGATTCAATGCACTCTGATTGTGGGCGAAATCGAACTCTCAGGGACAAATTGAGAAGCAATGAACTCTTATGATAACTATGAATCAGAGATTCTGGATAGACTGATAGAATCAGGCTTCTCGAACATATCAAATCAAACGCTAGATGTCCTCACAAATAATCCACGTCCAGTTATAGAATGCTATCAACATCAAAACCTTCACAGGAGCTTCGATGTAAACAAGAAGAGGTGTTCAGATCACTTACCAATTCTAACTTTGTGTTGTGTTTCTCTGTACAGTTGTCCAAAACCCAAACACGTGCCGTAAATTTGCTTTCAAAAGAGCTGACTGGAAAAAAAACTGAATCAAGCCGTTGAGGAAAACGCCTTCAAACCCTTCTGTTTTAGTAATGTTGACGCATTAGTAAACCAATTGTACACATGGATTAGACACCATATCAACAAACACATTACCTATAAGTCTTTTATGCTGCGTCTCAAAGCTGTTGGAGAGAATAATTTTCAAACGAATATACTCACATTGCACAGACAATTTCTTGAAAGCCAATTTGGATTTAGACAGAGGAGGTCCGCTACAACTGAACTACTACTTTTTTAAACTCTTTGTACGCCAATCTTGACGATGTGAAAACAAAATAGTTGTCAGTCCTCTACTTATTCTTTGCAAAGGCCTTCGACAAAGTCCCCCACAACAAACTAATTGAAAAACTGCATTTATTCGAAATTGGAGGAAATCTTTAAAAGCTGACTGAAAGCTACCTTAATAGAAGTAAGCAGTGCGTCAAGATTAATAATGCTTCACTAGCGGCGACAAGGGTCAATCTTAGGTCCTCTGCTCTTCCTCATCTTCATCAATGACCTTCCATCAGAAACTCCTCTCACTGAAAATTTCGGTTTCGCAGAGGACTTCAAACTGATTAGCGTAAATCAGGAAGAATTAAAAAAGAGCGTGGAAGGAATCGAAAACTGGTGCGATCGAAATCACATGACACTAATGCATCAAAATGTAAACTTCTCTCTCTCAAAAGCGAACAAAAAGCCTCACTGAAAAATTAGGAGCCAGGAGAGGTTGATAGTCAACAGGACCTTGGTTTGATTGTTTTCAAAAGTCTTATTGGAATAGCAACTGTAATCACCGGCTTTCGAAAGCAACAAAAGCATTCTACCAAATAAAACGTAGCATGACCGACAGCTTTCTCATTAAAAATAAACTGAATGCCTACACTGGCTATGTCTTGCGAATACTATATACTGTTCTCAATCTTGGCTCCCAAACAGACAGCAGATGAAGAAATTTGAAAAGCTACAAAAAGAGCCACTTCATGGATACTAAGTGGAAGGAACTGCAGCTACAAAGAAAAGCTAATAGCACTTAAACTGTTGCCACTAAGCCTGTATGTCGAAATGCACGATTTACTACTTTTACTATCGTTACTTGACAATGAATTCGACGTCAAAGTAAACTTCGAATATCAACACTTTGAAAAGACTAGACAAAGCGCAAGAGAGAAATTAAAAATAGCAAAAAATTGCCTAAGGAAGATTGATGAAAACTTCTTCACAGAGCCAAACTACTTTACAACAGCTTTTCCAAAGTTCCTTCCAATTCAACACAACTATCGAGCAAAGAAACTGTGAGTGATATTGGATTTTTTAAAACAAGATTCGACTTTAACAACAAATGCACGTGGAGAATCTTATATAAATGTGGGATGTGCAACCCACTATCGAAAATCGATTAGAAATAGGACACGAAAACAAGGGTGCCTTGGAGCACTCCTAGGAAGACCCTAAAGCCTGAACTTTTACTATCCACAATTATCTGAATCATCTGATGATGAGCTTGAAAGTATAGTGTATAAATATATGTTAACTCATCGATGCAATAAAAGTCCTCTACTTAGACTTTGCAAAGGCCTTCGACAACGTCCCCCACAGCTAACTAATTGAAAAACTGCATTTATTTGAAATTGGAGGAAATCTTTAAAAGCTGATTGAAAGCTACCTTAATAGAAGGAAACAATGCGTCAAGATTAATAATGCATTGTCCGAAAAATTAGAAATCACAAGTGGCGTTGCACAAGAGTCAATCTTAGGTTCTCTGCTCTTCCTCATCTTCATCAATGGCCTTCCATCAGAAACTCCTCTCACTGAAAATTTTGGTTTAGCAGACTTCAAACTGATTAGTGTAAATTAGGAAGAATTAAAAAAAAAGCAATTAATTCTTATTCTCAATTCAATTCTTTATTTACATAGTAAAAAGCTATCGCGAACGTACATTTAGAACTGTGAGTCGTTTGAGATTTCCGAGGATGCGGCTGTTAATCCTGGACAGTTGCATTGACATTGGACACTGTTCGACAGGCAAAGGACAAGATATCCGGAGAATATCTTGAATTCATAACGATCAGGATGATTAAAAATCTGTACTGTTTAATGGGTTATGGTGACAAGTTTTTGCTGCTAATTTTTGCTCCTTTGAAAGAATTCATTCGAATAAGATCAAAAGGGCTCCTCTCTTCGCTAAATGAAAAAAAAATAAGAGAGATAAACCATTAAAATAAACATTGAAATAAATTAAAAATAGCTGGCAGATTGCATAAAAATACCAGAGATTGATTTGCAGACCTGTAGTCTCAAAATTCAAATTGATTTAAACTTGTGTATTGTAAATCAGGGAACCTTCAATTGAGGTAATATATCCTTAATTGACCTCAACCCCAAGTTAGCGAAAATCAACTTCAGTGAGACAAAGGGTCATTTTGACAGTAGGATCAATCACGTGTGACCAAACCACCATCCTGGCAAATGAAAAACCGTGGTGCTCCAGTTAGTTTGAAGATGGAAGTCTTGCAGGCGGGTCAACCAAAAATTGCATGAATGAATAAAAGCTGATCTGAACCGAGCATGACGTCATTTGGTCAACACGAAAACACTGACAACAAAATATGATTACATAACTGGGCAAGTCGTGAAATACAATCAACGAAAGTAAATAAAAAATTGAAAAATTAGTATAACCTCGATATAAATTGTTGACACTTAAATATTGGGGTGTTGAATAGCAATGTTTATCGTCAAAATTGTACGAAAAGGGGGAACTAAGAACTTAGAATCTGAGGGAATTCTGACTTGAAATTAAATGTACAAGCAGAGGCCGGCACAAACAACAAGAACTGTCAGAAAAGCTAAGATTCGCGGTGGTTTTGAAACGAATCTTGAAAACGAAATCTTTCCTTACAAATATATCGTACAGCCAATTTACAGGCTAGCAGAAATCTAGTTGGAGATATTTGAGATATTCAGTGGCAAAAATGATTTAATTTAATTAATGAGCACAAATTATCAAAAGTTTGTAATGTCCTTTAAACTATTGTTCTCAAAACCAGCTTAACTTCAAATTGCCTTGACTTCAACTTAACTTGCTAAAACTCAACAAACCTGCTAAAATTCAACTTAATTTGTTAAAACTTTACCATTTACCCACTACTGCGTTTTAAGCGGTTAAAAGAATTGTATATGTAATGCTCATAAAGTGATACTAAGATTGAAATGGTCGAAATTGTGAAAAATTTTAATGATACCCTTTTTGTGTCTCAATGCCCCACAAATGATATCGGTCGACAAACATTGGCATTAAAAAGTAGGGCTTGTTTAATGTTCATAGCCCCATTTCCTTGGGGCTTGAAGCAATTAGACCCAAAGAGGTGTTGTTGAGAAATCAGCGCTCTTGTTTCCTGACCGACGTTAGAATTTTGATTGAGCAAAAAATTTTTTCGTATTTTGGCAGGTATTGAGTTTAGTTGCTGCTCTCGAACGAAGTTTTAATAGATTAGGTCTGCAATTTTTTGCCATTGTCTTATTAATTTTGTTCTAATTGCCTGAACATAAACGTATTATAAACAGCTAGAGAGTGCATCAGGATTTGGATTTAGGTCATAGGGGGGACATCTTAGAGGCTTGTTGTAGAAGTTCGCTTAACGACACCATTGGCAGTTATGGTTACGCTTGAATTTCTATAGAAGTTCCGTGGTGATATTCAAAATGCTCGTGACGTGTACAAAAGGTGCGTGATCTGCGTCATTCGTGTCAGTTATTATCTGAAGCTTCTCTCTATGAATAAAACAAAATTTTACTCAACTTGACTGCGAGTTTTCCACTGCGAAGAAGATTGATAGTACGCACAGTTTATTCGTACTCCATACTTTAGTTCTCTCTATGTTAAACTAAAACACCAAATGTTATACTAAAACACTTAGAGCTGTTTTTGTAATTTTTGTGGTTTAGATAAACCAACCAGCAGCTGTTGAATTCACAATGCTTTGTGTTTGATCACTGAGCTGGCTTTATTTGAACAGTAGTCACTATTTTGCACCACTGACTAAGTTCAGTTTGCATGCTCAGTATTTGCACTTTATTGTTCTTTGTATTATACTGTACGTTTGGATTGTGTTTAGAGTACAGCAAAATATGTATATGTTAATGACTAGTTTTGAGAGTTTTTATGCTGTTTTACCAAGTGCAAGGAAAACAATAAAATGCAAGGAGGATGCCGAAGAACTCTTTTTGTGGTTTAACATTAAGAACAGAAATTTGTTAACCTCGTCGATCTCATTTATAGGTCAACTTGCATGTCAATGACCTTAACTTATGAACGTTAACGGTGAAAAGTAAGCCAACTTCAACTTCCGGGCTAAATTCATTTATGGAAGCTGAGAGCAACTCATAGGATATATAATGAAGAAAAAAGGCTTAAGGTAATAAACTAAGATATAGCTCATACGGAATATTGGAGTAAGGTTTTCAAAAGAAAGCTCATTAACGAATAGTTGCGCCTCTTTTCGAAACTATTGTATTTGATTGTCTACATATTTAACACAATATATCATATCCAAGTAATTAAAATTCTTAACCTACATCTGCCTGTAAAAAAATATTACTGCATTTTAATATAACTGCAGAGACACATTATTTTGTTCATGTATGCTACTCATGAGAACAATTTTGTTCATGGGGTAAGGGTTCGAATGTGTGTGTGTGGATGTGTTTCAGGAGGAGTTGCCAGCTGGTAAAGTTATCACGTGTCTCATATCATTCCGCAACACAGGGGAGAACAAACACAGTTACAAAGTGGCAACGATTGACGCCTCTCTCCGATACCCCATGGACTTCTCCTACTACCTCCAGAACTACACAGCCATGTTCCTCAATCGAACTGTGGACTCCGAGCGAGAAGCCACCTTCTCCTACGTATTCAAGACCTCGGAGAGGTTCGCCGGACGACCTTTCGGCTTTGTTATTGAGGCCAACTACTATGACGAGACTGAGAGCCTGTACATGCACACAGTTTTGAACAAGACTATCAACTTTATTGAGGTTGATGATGCCTTTGACGCCGAGGCCATTATGCTCTACGTGCTGTTCGGTGCCATTATGGTGCTCATTGCTGTTATTGTGTACTACTATACTCTTGGAGGGGCGGCCAAACTTAGTAAGTTGGTTTGATTTCTTTATTTCTCAGCCTATGCGACAATTTTTGCGCCCATTTCGTACTTTCTTATCTTAAAAATATCCGTTATTCTATCAACTAACGGAATTCGAAATTCCAATTTTTGTTCTTAATATAATGATCTTTTTTTAAAATTGTTTTGCAGGACTTTTTCCGCATGTTTTTTCCGTTTGCTTCGCTTTTAATTGCTCTCGAGCAACGATTTGAGGCAATTATTGCAAACGTGCGTCGTGCAAGCGATTGTGATCGGTTGAGGAGCAGAGCGGTTGCAGCTTAGTGGTTAAGATGTTAGACTGTTAAACTCCAAGTAGCGGGTTCGAGCACCTATGATGTCCGAGATTTTGCACCCAAAAAAATCCTTAGCTAAACCCCTAGTATAAACCCCCCTCCCCGCCTGTCATTGGAGAACAATTCATCCGACATTAGTCGGTTTGTTTTCACGTGGCTTTGTGTCGAAAGAATTGGATCAGTTTGTTAAACCCGGGGTTTCAAGTTGCCGTGCAGTTGTTATCTAAGAATCATGATGTGAAGGGCAATCTGCTTTTCTGTCCTCACCTGCTTTTCACTCATAGATTTCAATAGGATCTGAAGATCTATTCACCCATTTTGATGGTACATTTGAAGTCAAATTTGATGGGTGATTTTAGTCACATCGAACACAGGAAACGAAGTAAAAAAGCGAGTGATTTTGCGATACGAAAGGTGTTCACTTTTTAAAAAAAGGTGTTTGAACAGAAAATCAACTCTCTCGATACCGTTTTTTGTTCACTTATAATTTGAATAATTGCTTTTAAACGAAGTTTGTAACAATTATAATAATCCAGTGGTGTTTTTAATGCGATTTTTTGCTTCACCCATTTTTTGTTTTACCCTTTGACTATTCGTCCTCAAAAACTAGATAAACAGGTAACGCCCGGAGTGCAGTAAGTTTGTCAGACCTTTTTGGCTTTTTGGACTCTAAGTATGCGATTCGCGGAAACTGTTTCGAAGACTTATTCATGTTGTGAAGGGCGGATCTAAGAGTTTGAACCACCACTCTGCCCCCCCCCCCCATTTCCCATCCCTGTACATCTTTTGACCGTAAGCCAGCGGTCTCGAGCCCCCCCCCCCCCCCCCCCCCGCTCAACCCACGTACCTTCAATTAAGCTAAAGCTGGGCTCCTTATACCGTATATAAATTTGTCTCATTCATAATTTTTAGCAGCAGAACTCAAGTGACGGAAGTTTAGTAATAAAATTCAAATTCAATGTGCGCCAAAATTGGTGTCATTTTTCAATGTAAATCCTAATAGCGGTCATAACCGGTCAAGATCAAGTTTTCCGACGTTATTTGGTTAAGTTTGTTTTTTACAATAGTTTTGTGTAATTTCATCAAATAGGTATTTGTAGTTTTCATGAATAAATAACGGCCAGTCCATCTATTTCGGTATTTTTTGGCAATCTATTGGATGCTTAAGTTTATCTTAGATTTCTTTACCTCTTCCATCCAAAAAGTACAGGCACGCATTTTTTTACGAGGGAATGGTTTCGAAATATAGAATGTGTGGTACCAGAAAATCTGAATTTGACAGGCATTGATATGTCACAGAGTGAGAATGATTATGAAAAAGTATATAGTAAACGTACATGTGCTTGATGACAATATGTAAATGTGCTGGATGACAGATCCCCTGATTAAGAAGAGATCCAAGGATAAGGCAGCTACAAATTTAGTGAACAATGATCTGTGCCGACATTCCTTATGAAAATCATTTGAGTGGCACCTACAAATCACGATAACCACCCCTCGCCGTTATCCGGCGTTTGTGAGCAAATTGTCACTTTGATGTCATCGGTATATTTTGGGTGTTTAGGTGGTAAGAAATACATTGAGAAGGGCACCGCTCACAAAAATGGAGTAGTCGTGGACGAATGGCTGCCGGCACATGTGAGAAAGTCGCCCAAGGTCAACAATACCCCCAAACCGAAGAAGTCCAAGAAGGAGAACTGAAAATCAGGGAACAGTGAAAACAAGAATCTGCGACTAATGCGAGATATACAAAAAATGTAGAGACAATGAGTGCTATGAGGAACAATAGCAACTTGAACTGAATGATGTATTCCTAAGTATGTGTATAGCTATCTCATGTCAAGATTGTGTTTTTTTAGCATTGCTGACGGTTTTAGGTTACTATTGTTTGATGCTAACTAACTTGAAGTCTTGTAAGCTGTTACAGGTGTCGTTTTACTTTAATTTCTTTTGGAAGAAGTATAATTCTGTTCTCTTTTTGATACTTTCGGGGCAGCAATACCGACGAAATATAGCTTGAATTAGTATATATATTAGTTGCTATTTTGCTAATCGCAAAGCCGATTGTGCTGAAAGTTTTGTTTGGAAATATGGTTTCCGATGCTCTTGCGTTTCAAGGTTGAATATATTGATGTTTTGTTTGTGCCATTTTTACGGTATCGAAAATATTATCTGCTATTGGAGAAATCGATCGAAAGAAAAATGTTCAGTTGTAATCTTTGCTCCGTTTTGCCAAAACATCACATTTCAATCATGCGAAATTGAATTAATTCTTCATTCATCTGATTCTGATGTATAGTCTCCAATTATTCCTGCTTAATTGTCATTGTATTATCTGCATTGCAACTGAAAAGTGGTATTTTATTTTGAACTAAATTAATTTACGATCTTATTTGCTTTATCTGCCATTGTGGGGTTTGGATGTTGTTACTTGTGATATGATAATAAATTAAATATATATCTTAATGTCATTCATTTATCTAAAGATTACGTGAAAGAGTTAGTTGTTCGAGTGAATTATTGACATTTTGTGACTCATTGAAGTCAGTGAAGCTTTCAAACGCATTTTAAGTTGATGTCAGTGATCATAAATGTTGTTTGAGGTTATTGATCGTTAAATGCATCTGTGTATAAATGACTTGATATTGTACTTTTTACAAATGTATTCATGAGAAACAGGTGTGGTGTATTTTGGGTTTTATTAACATGAGGAATGAGTATGTAAGCATAACGACAAACTGTTGATACAAAGTGTCTGGTAAACCAGAGATTCTGAACCGCGTCATAAGTTTAACATCCGAGATTGTCATATCCAGGGAAATTTTTCTGGAGAAAAAGTGGAGCCCAGTGGCGTAGATTAAAAGGCTAAATGTAATAAAAAAGAAAAAGCTCCCCTGTGGCGTAACAGAGTCAACAAATTTCGAGCCATTTGCATTGAAACAATTGAACTTCTATTGTTTTTGATTTCTCTCAAAAGAAAGCAAGTAAATTTGTATTGGCATTTTGGATCTTTGAAACCTTAAAATTATGGTTCTTTATTCCTGCAGCGAAATTTTAGCACGAAGCAATTAATGAAAGTGAACAGCAATTTTGGATGCTGGTTTTAGTGCAACAATATCTAATTTTCCCCTACAATCTTTAACTAATCTTGTGAAATTTTCCTTGGAAGTCATCAATGCTGTACAAAAGGGAGCAAAATAATCTCAGGCTGCAATAATGTATTTCGCTTTTTCTACGACGAATCTGGTGCGTTTCTTTTAAAGACAGCTTTAGCCCCAATATGTGCCCATGTCAAACGTTTGTGGGCGCAGTGCGGCAATGTTCAAAAGGCTCGACTTGAAAGCTGGTGTTATTTGAGAATTTCTGAGCATGGGCAGCTTGAGGCTTGTCATTTCCCAAGGGACATCTTTTTTATAGCTGCGAAGCTGTAAGCTGAGCGAAGCTATATTGCGGTGCTCTTGGTTTTTTACAATTCAAAGAATTTGAATTGTATTGGGGCGCTGTCTTTTTTTAAAGATCTGTTCACACATTTTCATGATTTTTGAAGTCAAATTGGAGTAGTGATTTTGGTCACGCCGAAACAGCAAGTGGAGCGGAAAAGCGAGTGGTTTTGCGGCGTGAATTTTTTTCGCTCTAAATTTGAAATAGAGTTAGAAAACGGTGTTTGAACAAAAATTCGGTTTCTCGCTAGTGTTTTTTTGTTCACATGCGTCAATTTTTTTGGTTTTTACTATTTTTTCGATCGGATTTTTTCTAAATGGTTTTCCGAATCCATCCATAGTTCATTTCAGGTCTAGTTTTTTGTTTAGTCACTGAAAATTCTTTGAATTGTACGTCAGGACTTGTCCTGCTATGTTTTTTACAATTCAAAGAATTTGAATTGTATTGGGGCGCTGTCTTTTTTTTTAAGATCTGTTCACACATTTTCATGATTTTTGAAGTCAAATTGGAGTAGTGATTTTGGTCACGCCGAAAAAGGAAATGGAGCGAAAAAGCGAGTGGTTTTGCGGCGTGAATTTTCGCTCTAATTTTAAAGTAGAGTGAGAAAATGGTGTTTGAGCAAAAGTTCGGTTTATCGGTAGTGGTTTTTTGTTCACATGCGGCAATTTCACTCTGATTTTTACTGTTTTTTTGATTTTTTGGATCGGATTTTTTTCTAAATAGTTTTCCCAATCCATTCACAGCTCATTCTAGGCCTAGTTTTTTGTTTGAATTGAATTTTCATTTCTCGCTAGTGGTTTTTTTATCACATGCGGCATTTTGACATTGATTTTCAGTTTTTTTCTTATTTTTTGATCTGATTTTTTTTAAAAATGGTTGTCTCAATTCACTCATAGTCCATTCTTGGTCTAGCTTTTCTGTTTAGTCAATGAAAATTCTTTGAATTGTACGTCAGGACTTGTCCTGCTATGTTTTTTGTTTCGTCGTCTGACACTCTTTTTTCGTTTTACATTTGTTCACACAGCAAAGCTGAAGAAGTCAAATTTTCTGAATGACTTCGTCCTCTCACTAACGGCATTTGGGCGGGTGACGTCATTTCTCACTCTCTTTAGCAAAAGTTTTTAGGCTATTTGCGTGATTAGATTCTTGTCATACGTGACTTACCTCACTCAATAAAATGACTTCTGCACTTTAAAATTTAAGTTTAATTCGAATTTGTTTAAGGTCAGAGGAACTCATATGTGCAGTAAATGTCCCTAATAAAAGGCATTCTGAGGAATGCATTTCAACAAGCTTTATTAATTTATCGCATAATGCTTTTTACCTAGTTTTTTTGAGCGGCGTCGATTTTTTTTCAATTTAGATCTGTATCTGTTTATCTCTATTATATTGCACGCTGGTCTATTCTTTCGCAGCTATTCCGGCAATCTGCCGGCTATGTTTTAATCGTTATTCCGTTGAAAAATCAATTTACGTGGATCTCTATCTCCATGATCTGAGAGTATACTTTTCAAATTGTTACTGTATTCCTGAGCTATCGTGTCAAACGCATTCTTTATGTTTCCAAAAACCTATAGAACATAAAAATATCATCTCCGTGGTCCTATTTCCAGTCGTCACATTCCGTGGGCAAGTGTCCGAGACATAGGACTTCCGTTGATTAATAGCCGCGTCCTCAATTCTAGGCGGCTATTATAGCGCTCCTAAATTTTGTAAAATTAAAAGAATTTCAACTGTTTTGGTGCGCTGTCTTTTTACGACTCGAAGAGGAGTATTGGAGAAGCCCTTTTCTAGTCAATTTTATTGGAGTGATTTTTTAAGCCGAAAATGAAACGCGTGAAAAAATTTGGAGTGATTTTGGCGCTGAACAAAAGTGAAGAGCGGAGCGAAAAGAGTGGTTTTTGTTCATACCGCTGTTTTTGAAAGAACGAGAAATTGATGTGTGAAGAAATTTTCTCTAAGCGAGCGAAATTTTTTTGTTCACGTGCGGCATTTTAAAGCATTTTTTATTTATTTTGGTTAAGAGGTTCGATTATGATTTTGTTTTAATTTTAGGCTGGTTTCGGGAGTGAATTGAAGGTTTCTGGAAATTCATATGAATTTTATGATATTTCGGAGATTTTTAATGTATTTTGCTGATTTTCGGGCTAATTTTTGCGTTTTTTTGACGATTATTTTGTTTTACTGGCTCAAATGGGTATTGAAGAAACCCCTTATACTTGAGCAATTTTATGATAACAATTGGTAACAGTTTTGTGGGTAAGAATCATTTTTTTGTTGAGAAATATGAAAAAATGGCAAAAATTGGAACTATTTTTCTTAATTATTTGCAGCTTTTCGTTTTTTTGTTTCTTTGCCTATTATGACTTGTCTATTGTTTTGCGAGCATCTGGATACCCTATTGGCTGAAGGGAATTTTGTGTTAGATTTATTTGTTTTTGAAATATTAAAAAATTTAGTAACTTTTTCCAGTTTTTCAGTGAAAGTTGTTTTTAGAGCTATTTTCATAATTTTAGCCTAAAGTATTTTTTCAAAATTGACATAAGTGGTTTTTGTAATTATTAGTTGTTTTGATGAAGTTATTTTGGCAGAGATAGTTTTTTCAGGATCTCAATTTATAACAAAATTTGATCAGATTTTTTATCATATTTTAACAGATTTGATTTTATTGTTTTTACTTTTTTGTTTGATGACTCTGTTTCAAGATAATCATAAATTAGTGAAGGCACGTTTTGTTTGATGAGTAGTTGGATGGCGTTTAAATGGATTTTCACTTCGAGTCGTTTTCGGAATTCTTCCGGCAATTTTTTTTAAGATCTGTTCACACATTTTCATGATTTTTGAAGTCAAATTGGAGTAGTGATTTTGGTCACGCCGAAACAGGAAGTGGAGCGGAAAAGCGAGTGGTTTTGCGGCGTGAATTTTTTTCGCTCTAAATTTGAAGTAGAGTTAGAAAACGGTGTTCGAACAAAAATTCGGTTTCTCGCTAGTGGTTTTTTGTTCACATGCGGCAATTGCGCTTTGATTTTTCCGTTTTTTCGATTTTTTGGATTGGATTTTTTTCTAAATGGTTTTCCCAATCCATTCATAGTCCTGTTCAATCAATGAAAATTCTTTGAATTGTACGTCAGGACTTGTCCTGCTATGTTTTTTACTTTGTCTAACAGATTTTCATTTCGTCTTACCGTGACTTCTTTGAATTGACTTTTTCAATGACTTACCTCACTCAAAAAAATGACTTCTAAGCTCACTTATGAAACTTTCAATTTTATGAACATTTACTTATTAAAGGTCAATAGTGTGCATCTAAGTAGTGCCAAACATATGCCCTAATTCTTGAATATTAGAGTCTTGAGTTTTTGATTTCGAATATCAATTTTGGGATCTTTTCCGTTTGTGCCCCCCCCCAAATATTGCACGTGCATCTGGGGGGTGCAAATAATATGCGCCCACTAAGCTGAGGGGGCACAAACGGAAAAGATCCTTATTTTGAAAAGCCCTTCAATTCATGTAACGCCACAAGCGTCTATCGCGGCTATTTTCCGGCAATCTGCCGGCTATGTTTTACTCAGATTGATGGTAATGTGAGCCACTCCACTCGTGCCTTCATTTGGGCTGCTAAGCATTTCTTATCAATTCCGGGCTATGAAAAAGAAAATTCTTATCGAATCGGGGCTATGAACAGGATAGATAGTTTGGCTGATCATTTGAGGAAGGCATTTTTAATTTGGAAATGCTAGACTAAGTTGCCTCCCATCGCGGAAGCGATACAACTGTCGGCCACTAAAGAACTTGTGATAGAATAGCGTTGCCTTTTTGGGTATTTTTGTTGAAAAGACCTAATCAAAGCAAGGTACTCGAGCTTCCATCTACGTAGCTGCCGGTTCTTCACTGCAACTCATCATTTTGCGTAACGCGGTTATGAAAGTGTTCGATGCAGAATCGGAAAAATTTTATAGCCATTCCGCATATGTTGGCTGACTTCAATTTGGAGTAGGAGATACTTTTTGTCGGCCTCATTGTTAGGCAACAATTAAACTTCTATTTGCAAACGTCGCTCAAATGATCTAAAGGTTTTATTTTATCTGCCGGAGATCAGTCTTGCAGTAAGGGAAGAACAAAACATTGTCTAGTTTTGATGATGCTACTCTAAGTAGAGTTTCTAACAAATCTGAAGCAGCAAAAGTGTTGCAGGATTAGAAATAAAGTTAAAAATAATTCCTGTCTCTTCAACTCAGTTCTCAGAAGGGTAGCTTCACTAAGCAGTAAATAATAATTTGTTAATCCTTCCTTGGTTATGAAAACCAGCCCCAACGTTTGAATGTTTTGGGAAACATCAGTCTCATAAATTGTTCAGGAATAAGCAGTACTGTGTTGTTCGTCTGTCGTACACAATCAATGTTGTGTACTCAATTTGCGGTCCAAATCACTATCAGTATATCTGTTGTGTTGTCTTGCACGGCGAGTGCACAACACAATTTCAAAATAGAATTCGCTCAGCGAATTTCCTATCTTTTGCGTATCTACTTTGCTTGATAAGTATATAAATACAGTTGTAAGTAAATAAAGTAAATTGGGCAACTGATCGCAAGATGCAAAATGAATGAAGAGAATGAAAACTAGATAAATATAGATCAGTAAAAGTCACAACACATAAACAATATTTTTCCCGACGCGGGAACAGATTGACACTTGAATAACTGAGGGTACTAAGTGAACATAACATGACTCCTTATAATTGTCTTCCAAGATTAGGTAGAACAATAAAATAAGTACATCGTATAGGATTTTTACTGCACTAAAATAATCTGAATATACTATTACTTCTCCCCATTTTTGAACAATTAAAAGTTGCACTATTGAATTTTTTAGTGACAATATTGATAACATATTAATTTTTGTTCACCGGTTACTTAATTATCAACAATATATTTACTGGTTATGATAGCTAGTGATTATTAAATTAACAAATTTAAAGTTTCGAGTTTTTTTGTGAAACCTCCTCATCAATAAATAAATTTTCATTGAGGCTGTAATCTGCTGGTCGGATGCGAGGATCTGTTGGTGATACTTCTCCAATGACTGGCGATGTGTATGTAACGAAAATTGGTTCAACCTGAGCTGCAGTGTCCGCAATTGATTGTGCAACAGAAGGGTGTAACGACTCAATGTCACCCACTCTTCTCTTTTTTCTAGAATGCATCTAGTTTAGGGAACAGGAATTCGTCGATTCGCCAGACGAATCATCGTTGTCAAATCGCAAATATTTTGGGCTCTTGCTCGTTTTGATGTGTGGTAAAAATTGCTGAAGGGCCTCTATAGGGACTGAAGTTGACGGTAATTGCAATTCTTGAGCTGTGCTGGTAGGTGGCGTTGCGATCACTGGTTGGTCGACTGACTCTTGCGTGACGAGATTTGTCCAGGCGTGGGAAGTTGTAGTTTGCGGCGCGAGATCGGCAGTATTTTCTGTACTTGATTCTGATGGAGCAAGGTTTGCCGGAATTCTCGTCATTCGCAATCGCATTGAGCGAACAATGTTGGATCGGTTTGATGAAACTACGCTTGCATTATCCCGTTTCCGGTTTTTCTTTTTACGATTTCCCTTTGGTATTCTTGTAATTTCTTTCGTGTGGCTCACAATTTGGGCCTCAGTTGAATTTTTGAGTATGCAGGGTCCTCGTCTGTTTCTGTACTGAAGCAGTTTTGTCTTGCGTTCATTCCTGGTACCGAATTTCGCGATTTCGCTAATGCGTACTGTCATACTTAACTTTTAGGGATCGCGGATTACGGAAGTGCATTGATATGTTTTTTGGACAAAAGATCTAGGGGCCAACACTTCGTTCGGGCCATCTAAATTTTTTCCGACCGTTTGTTGGGGTGGCGTCGGAGGAAGCGAGGCTCGTTATCATTGGCTTTTCGTTATCTTGTTTGTGCCTCTTGCGTCGCCTTGCACATTTTACGTTCCATCTCCTCTTCACTGCGATATGTTCCCCAGTGTTTTTCAGGGGGACTTTCATTGGGGGTTACTACTTCTTCGTCCAAATAGTGATTTAGGATTTTATCATATCTTAAATTGGAATACTTAGGTATTTTACTAATAATGCTAAGCGGAGTGTTAGCACTACGACCAAAATGAGATTTGAAAGGCGAAATCCCAGTAATTTAATGTTTGCATATGCAAAGCTGATACAGTATTGTCTTAAGTGCTGCTTTAATGGTGTACGAATTTATTTAATTCTTATGTGCTTCTTTTGTACATGCAAGGCGTTGTTTTATATTACTAATAAGTCTTTCTACTAAGCCGATTGCCCGGTGGTCTTTTGCTGGGGCTGTAATTAAGTTTGTCATTTTTGATTCAAAAATTTTTTACTTGATTATCTATGAGACAACGAGCTTGTTCAATTCTTAAAGAACCTGGAACTCCTTGAAGTTGTATATAATTATCTCAAATTTTTATTACATTTAAGGCGTTTGCATTTTCAAAAATTTCTGCGGATGGATACTTAGATAATCTGCCAATACATGTTAAAACAAAAATTTCATGTTCTTTTTCATTATTAATGGGCCCTGCGAAATCTATTTGATATTCTTGATTACAGACTATGCATGTTTTATGAGGTTAATATTGCTTAGCGGTAATAATCGTTTTTAGGTTTTTACCGATTGCAGCGCAATGTTCGCACTCCATGCATGGAGTGCACAAGTTGATTGCGGTTCATGTATGGCCACCAACAGTGTTGTGCCATACAAACCTTTTCCCAGCTGCCCTGGGTGAATGGCATGGAGGATTTCGATTGCTGCTTCTTTTAAAGTGTTCGAGATGAGCACCTTCTCATCCAAACATACACAGCTGCTTGTAACGTGAAGATCACGCCGGTAACTGTGCCGCTCTGGGTGAGTCGCTTCAGTTGTTCTTCATCGAACCTGATGATGCAGTCTCGTACCTCTTTAAGTACTGCATCTTTGCTCGTCAGGGAAGCTGCGATGTTCTCGTTGAAGACCTTGCCGGCCGCATTATCAAATGACAGAACTTGAGGGCTGTCTGTCAGAGGAGCACTGATGTTTGAATTAGAAGGTTATTATTGAGGCGTGTTTATCATTGTTACCGTTGTAAAAGATACGCGGGGTGAAGTTCTGGATAACGTTTTAGGGGCGGACTTCCCTTTCATTGCTTAGATTTGGCTCATCTTGGATGAAGTTGAAATTGAGTTTATAGAATAAGTGACCGAATGATTTGTAGATTGAGAATGGGCAGAAAGCAACTGTTGATTAATTGTTTTTTGAGCACGTGAAATATTTAAAAAAAATAGTGTTAATTGGGAAAGGAATGTGTGACTTAGCCTTGATTGACAGATTAGATTGTCTTAATTCATTAAAATGTTATGGATTTTGACAAGGGAGAGACGCTTGGTTGGTATTTCGCGACTCAGATATCGGGATTTCAGATTCATTTTGTAGTATAGAACGAGTAGTATTTTTAATTAGTGTTTTTCATTGCGGGTGAATTAGAATTTTGAGTACTGGCGGTGCAGGACCTATGTTTAATATTTAGTCATTATAATCAGGTTGTTTTGTTGTTTGTGTGTTTGCGTTTTAAGTATAATGTCTGAAGAAAGTTTAATGAGATGAAAAGCGGAAATAGATTTTTGTTTTTGTAATGATTTAGCATCTGTTTGTATTTGTGATAAAGTAGCAACTAAAAATTCTTCATCAATTTTTGAAGTACTTTTTGCTGGTGAATTTGGATTACGAGATTTGTAGTCTCTAAAACCAATCTTTGCTCCGTGTAATTGTTCTAGTTTAAATTGATAAGGTGAAAGACGATCTACCCGTCTCGATAAACGACTATTGTTTGATTTGTTGGATCGGCGTTCTCTTAAAATTGAAAGAGCTCGATGGTCGGTTATAACTAAAAATTTTTTTCCGTGAATATAATTTTTAAAATATTCTATAGACCAGACTGCTCCAAGTAATTCTAGCTCATTATTACTGTAGCGTCCTTCTTCACTGTTTAAAATCTAGAAGCAAATGATAATGGTTGCCAACCATTAAACGTCAGTTGTTCTAGTACTGCTCCGAGGCCGTATCAAGAGGCGTCACATTTTCTGCGTTTTTCGAATTGCGGGGTTTATTGATTGTTTTCTGTGTTATTTGCGATACTTGAATTTATAGCTTTGAAAGGAACAGTATGCTCTTCAGAGCAAGTATTTTTAGTTGATTTACGAAGTAAAGGTCTTACGAAGTAAGGGCCAGAGTTCAACAGAGCCAAAAAAGTAACGTATTATTTGTGTATTAAATGGTTCAAGTGTAAGGATGGCAGAACTTTCCGATTCGAGGGGCAATAATCCAGATTGAGTAAAATTATAACCTAGCCACGAAATTTCTTGTTTGGTGAAATGGCATTTTAGTAAAAATATGCGAAGATTATCTGCTTCTAACTTTTTAAGACAACTTGTAACTAATTTAAAATGATCTTCCACAATGTTTACTTACAAATAAGATGTCGTCAGGGAAACAGAAAGTTTTTTTGAGGCCTATGAGCGAATAGTCCATGGCTTTTAGGAACTCGGCAGGCATATCGGTGACTCCAAGAAAACCGGTTTTGAATCGATACGTGCCTGTCATGTCACCACTTACAATGTTTAAATCGCAACGTTTAGTGGTTTCGGGATGAAGATTTCACTGGCTATAGGCGTATTTAAAATCTATAGTAGAGATTTTTGTTTTAGAAAATTTTTAGAGAATTTGTTAGCTGGTTCTTTTTTAAAGTCTGCAATTATTTGGGATATAGAATCAATGAGTGTTTCAATACTTAGAATCTGATACTTGTTTTTGAGGATTATTAGGAACTTTTGAATCTAGGGCTAGTTTTATAGTTTGGTCTCTTCTGACTGTAATAACAATGAGGGAAATAAAATTTTGGTCAGAGCAGTTATTAAGTTTTTCTATATGTCCCTCTTTGAGTAATTTTTTAATTTCAGTGTTGACCGTGTCTTGTAGATTATTATGTACTCCTCTACCTTTTTGACGTTTTGGTTAAAAATGTTTGTGGAGTTTTGATTTTACAATATGTATTTTAGATCTACCAATGCCTGAAATATGTTGTGGAAATTGATTTGCTATTTGTGTTTTAAAAGGACATTGAGTAGCCATATTGCTGATCATGCTACCTTCAATTGAGTTTAGTGTTTTGGGTAACTTATATGCCAATTGCATTCAACAGGTCTCTACAAATGATTTGTTTTAGGCCTTCTCTATCTGCAAAGATTTCGGCATTTTTCTTTCGCCAAACATTACTTTTCACTGGCGTCTGCATAGTGCCGATGACGGGTATGTGTTCATTCGCAAATGTTTAAAGTTCTTTAGAGGGTTCCGTTGTTAGCCAGCAAGCAGTGAGGAGTTGTTAATGACCTTAGTAGCAATTGATTTGTTTAAAATACCGCATACACTCCCAGAGTCGATGAGAAGACCCACCTTTGTATTGCCAATTTGCAGAGTAGTGTTTTTTTGGTTCAATCTGCAGGGTATTACTTGCAATGCTGGCCACCATGTTGTCATTCGAACCTTTTCAATAAGATTAACATTCTGGATTATGGTTTGTGTTAAGAATACCATTAACAGAGTTATCAGTTGTGATTTTCATCAATGGATTTCACATTGGGTCAGGTAGTTTTTGTCGAGGTAGATTTGGGCTTGCAACGCACACGAGAATTGTGGTTTTGGAGACCACAGTTGTTACAGGTTTTACTTTTAGCAAAACATTTGTCTCTATGACTCGCTGATCAATTGAGGTTGCAACTTCGACACAATTGATTTTCCTGCCGAGTTTCTGCTTGAAAATTTGGACTTTGATTTGAGTTACGAAATTAAAATTGTGGTTTTATGGTGCTCACCTGTAGAGTGGGCTGGCTATTAGTTATTTGTAGTTGGTTCTGCTGACCAAGTTCCATATTAATTGCCAAACGTAATGCTTGAGCAGGTTTGACAGTTCCTTTCGATAATTCTTTCCGAATTTTGGAAGCTTGCATGTTGGCAATAAAGAGGTCTCTGATTAAAGAATTCTTTTGTTTTTCAAGTTCAGGTTTTTCTGATAATTCCTTTAATTTGCCAAGGAAATGTTCGATGGACTCTCCCTTTGACTGCTTTGTTGTAAGAAGCTAAACCTGTCAAATGTAATATTACGTGGACGAATGAATGCTTCCTCCATGGTTCGCCAGAGTTCAACAGGAGTCAATGTATCCATCTTTAGATATTCGATCGCATTCAATCTCGAAATATTCGGCCGCATTCAATCCTCCTTCCTTCTGTTCCAAGGCTGCAGTACAACATAGAGACGGCTTTTCGATCTGCTTGGTTCCAAGGTTTGTCACCACACATGACGCCAATTTCTATTTGTAATTGGCAGCGATTTTCCCAATTCATTTTCTATTGCACGTTGCTAGCCAGTCGTTCGCGTTTCGATTGAGCAGAATATGCTTGATGTGTTTTATCGTAGATCGACTCCAAAGGAACTAAACATTCTCGGGTTTAGGGTCAAGTAGAATGTGTAAAGTATGTTTTATTTGTTAGGAGGGCCAATTTTGCCTTTATTTGCCACTTCTCCCATTTCAGAAGAGGATCCGAGCTCTGTTTTCCCCAAAAGGGTTCTATGCCTAATGGGGTCCGTTTTTGAGCAACTGGCTGCGCCATGTCGTACACAATCAATATTGTGTACTTAATTTGCGATCCAAATCACATGAACAATAGTTTTTCCGATGCGGGAAAGAGGGCAACTGACTGACATATGAATAACTGAGGGTACTAAGTGAACTTAACTTGACTGCTTACAAACGTCCTTTAAGACTAGGTACAACAGTAAAATAAGGACATCGCATAGGAATTTTTCTGCTCTGAAGTAAAATGAGTTTAATATGTAAAACATCGTCAATGCGAAGGAACGTCTGTGTGACAGACATCAATTAGTTATAGTATTTGTCCGGTAAACTTTATGAAAGTCACGATGATTTCTCTCTAGTTCTTTTTTTCGTGATTTGATTAAGGCACGTTTTTCTTCTTGATCGCATAAATTTCTGAGTCTGATTACTTTTTTTCGTCAATCAGTTTTAACTTATACTTTTTCTATGCCATGACTTCATTTTAATTTTCATTCTTTACTATGCCTCGAAACATTGCTCTCAAGTACAGAAATCCAATTTTGGCTGGGTTAACCAGGTGAAAATTTAGCGCAATTTTTGGCGAACTCTTGTTAAGGACTTTTAGTCAGGCACGCTTTCTTGGCCCTTTTTTGTAAATATTCAACAATCACCAAAATTTTTGGAAATTTACCGTAAATATACCAACAAAAATATTTTAACCAAAAAATCGATAAAAAATTTCCTAACTTCTTCCCTTTTTTGACTAAAACCTTTCGATTTCTAGTCACGTTCTCTCACAAACAAAAACCTTAACTTAATTGTTTCTAAAGTTTTACCATAAACGCATCCTTTTTAAATTTCTTGGTTCAATAAATAACTAAGAACATCGTTCCCTTCGGTCATTGTACCTTGTAATAGGTTGCAAGCACCGTTGTTTCAAGATCCTTAGTCATTCATACGACTAAGTTCTGTGCTCCAACAAGATTTGATCTTGCGTCTAGAACATAACATCTCACAATCGCTTTGTGCTAGAATGAAAATGTCATAAAAAAGTAATTTCATTTAAATGTCTTAAAACTGCACTGAATGCCTTGGCTGGTTGATACAAGGTTGTAGCTACGTGAGACAACCCAATTCCAATACATGGTTCTTGGGTAATTACAAACAACTAAAAATATATAGAAAAATAAGTGATTTTGAAAAATTCAAAATAAAATGCCATTTTGCACAATTTAAATCCTAATTGATCTGAATTAAAAAAAAGTAAATTCTACTTTTGGTTGTAGGGATAGATTTAAGGTAAAATTAAGACCTGTCAAAATATTGACAGGTTGATCAGACCTCTGATAACTGAAAATGATAGTTGTTAGTGCATACACTCTAGTATGTAATTTGTGGTCACAAGATGGACCTTAAACGATAGTTCAAGTTAAGAGAGTATAGACTCTCGTTGTGTGGACCAGTTTGCTCAGCGGAGAGAGAGAGAGAGAGAGAGAGAGAGAGAGCACAGGTTTGAAACCAATTAACAAATTGTGAGGTTGCAACCCACAAGTTCCCAATCGTTACTCTCTGTTATCGACATCGATAATCTTCTTATTGATTGGCGCTAATTATTTTACCGCAAAATTGTCATAATCCTTGTAAACTAACAAACATTGATTCATAACACAAGAAATTTGAAACCAAAGGGGCACGTGACAACAATGTAATTAAGGTAATTTTGAGGACTAAGGTTTTGAAACATCAAAGAACACAGTAGAAAAATCCGAAGGAAGGCAAGTCGACGCCCCCAACCGAGCACCAAACGATCCCCCCAGGAGGCACCGACATTGTCATTTGGCGCTTCAAACGAACAGATCCAACCCGAACAGCAGAGCAACCTCCTCTGTGGACAAGTTGGTCAACACAGATGCTAAAGAGGGTGGAAAGGAAGCTACATTGAAAAAGAAATACGTGGAATGTTGGAATTGGACAAAAGTTGAAATTGCATTATGGAAGTGTCTCGTGCAGGTGTTCTGTGAGAAGAAATGACAAATCAGATAAGCTTTGAGAACTTATATATTTTTTATATCACTCCATTTATTGATTCTCGGGGCAAATAACACCCCCCCCCCCCCTCCCTGAAGAGGCGTAGTCACCAATTATCAACAGGGTTTGCGTAACTATAACTCAGGATTTCTCCTTTTTTAAAAAAAAACAGGTTCTCAGCTAAGCCATTGTTCAAAATTATTAGCAGTTCAAATTGTTATATTATAAAATTCGGGTCCTGTGAAACTTTTGCAAAGATTACATTAACACAGCAGCCAGCCAGTGCAATCCGGCCAACCGGACATCTCTACAGCCTCAACCAGCGGAATTCATCGTTCCGCCAGTCGAACATCCAAGCCGCAGTCAACATCTACACCAACCCATCAGCCAGCCAGTGCAATCCGGCCAACCGGACATCTCTGCAGCCTCAACCAGCCGACTTCATTGTTCCACTAGTGGAACATCCAAGCCGTAGTCGACATCTACACCAACCCAGCAACCAGCCAGTGCAATCCGGCCAACCGGACATCTCTACAACCTCAGCCAGCCGAGTTCATCTTTCCGCCAGTGGAACATCCAAGCCGCAGTCAACATCTACACCAACCCAGCAGCCTGCCAGTGCAATCCGGCCAACCGGACATCTCTACAGCCTCAACCAGCCGACTTCATCGTTCCGCCAGTGAAACATCCAAGCCGCAGTCAACATCTACACCAACCCAGCAGCCAGCCAGGGCAATCCGGCCAACCGGACATCTCTGCAGCCTCAACCAGCCGACTTCATTGTTCCACCAGTGGAACATCCAAGCCGTAGTCGACATCTACACCAACCCAGCAGCCAGCCAGTGCAATCCGGCCAACCGAACATCTCTGCAGCCTCAACCAGCCGACTTCATCGTTCACCCAAGGTCATAAAAGGGCCCCCCAACGTCGCCCAAAGGCCCCCAAAGGTCAACAAAAAAGTGCCCCAAAGGTCACCCGAAGTGCCCCCAAAGGTCACACAAAGTGCCCCAAAGGTCACCCAAGGTGCCCCCAAGGTCATCAAAAGTGCCCCAAAGGTCACCAAGATTGCCCCCCCAAGGTCAAAAAAAGGCCCCCAAGGTCACCAAAAGTGTCCCAAAGGTCACCCAGAGTGCCCCCCAAGGTCGCACAAAGTGCCCCAAAGGTCAACCGAAGTGCCCCCAAAGGTCACACAAAGTTCCCCAAAGGTCAACCAGAGTGCCCCCCAAGGTCACAAAAAGGCCCCCCAACGTCGTCCAAAGGCCCCCCAAGGTCACCAAAAGTGCCCCAAAGGTCACCAAGAATGCCCCCCAAGGTCACAAAAAGGCCCCCCAACGTCGCTCAAAGGCCCCCCAAGGTCACCAAAAGTGTCCCAAAGGTCACCCAGAGTGCCCCCCAGGGTCACACAAAGTGCCCCAAAGGTCACCCAAGGTGCCCCCAAGGTCATCAAAAGTGCCCCAAAGGTCACCAAGATTGCCCCCCCCCCCCAAGGTCACAAAAAGGCCCCCAAGGTCACCAAAAGTGTCCCAAAGGTCACCCAGAGTGCCCCCCAAGGTCGCACAAAGTGCCCCAAAGGTCAACCGAAGTGCCCCCAAAGGTCACACAAAGTTCCCCAAAGGTCAACCAGAGTGCCCCCAAGGTCAAAAAGATCCCCCCAACGTCGCTCAAAGGCCCCCCAAGGTCACCAAAAGTGTCCCAAAGGTCACCCAGAGTGCCCCCCAAGGTCACACAAAGTGCCCCAAAGGTCACCCAAGGTGCCCCCAAGGTCATCAAAAGTGCCCCAAAGGTCACCAAGATTGCTCCCCCCCAAGGTCACAAAAAGGCCCCCCAAGGTCACCAAAAGTGTCCCAAAGGTCACCCAGAGTGCCCCCCAAGGTCGCACAAAGTGCCCCAAAGGTCACCCGAAGTGCCCCCAAAGGTCACACAAAGTTCCCCAAAGGTCAACCAGAGTGCCCCCAAGGTCAAAAAGATCCCCCCAACGTCGCTCAAAGGCCCCCCAAGGTCACCAAAAGTGCCCCAAAGGTCACCAAGAGTGCCCCCCAAGGTCACAAAAAGGCCCCCCAACGTCGCTCAAAGGCCCCCCAAGGTCACCAAAAGTGTCCCAAAGGTCACCCAGAGTGCCCCCCAAGGTCACACAAAGTGCCCCAAAGGTCACCCAAGGTGCCCCCAAGGTCATCAAAAGTGCCCCAAAGGTCACCAAGATTGCCCCCCCCAAGGTCACAAAAAGGCCCCCCAAGGTCACCAAAAGTGTCCCAAAGGTCACCCAGAGTGCCCCCCAAGGTCGCACAAAGTGCCCCAAAGGTCACCCGAAGTGTCCCCAAAGGTCACACAAAGTTCCCCAAAGGTCAACCAGAGTGCCCCCAAGGTCAAAAAGATCCCCCCAACGTCGCTCAAAGGCCCCCCAAGGTCACCAAAAGTGTCCCAAAGGTCACCCAGAGTGCCCCCCAAGGTCACACAAAGTGCCCCAAAGGTCACCCAAAGTGCCCCCAAGGTCATCAAAAGAGCCCCAAAGGTCACCAAGAGTGCCCCCCAAGGTCACAAAAAGGCCCCCCAACGTCGCTCAAAGGCCCCCCCAAGGTCACCAAAAGTGTCCCAAAGGTCACCCAGAGTGCCCCCCAAGATCGCACAAAGTTCCCCAAAGGTCACCCGAAGTGCCGCCAAAGGTCACACAAAGTTCCCCAAAGGTCAACCAGAGCTCCCCCCAAGGGCACCAAAAGTGCCCCAAAGGTCACCCAGAGTGCCCCCAAAGGTCACCAAAAGTACCCCAAAGATCACCCAGAGTGCCCTCTAAGGTCACACAAAGTGCCCCAAAGGTCACCCAAAGTGCCCACAAAGGTCACACAAAGTGCCCAAAAGGTCAACAAGATTACCCCCAAGGTCACAAAGGGCCCCCAAGGTCACCCAAAGTGCCCCAAAAGGTCAACCAGAGTGCCCCAAGGTCACGAAAGGGCCTCCCAACGTCGCCCAAAGTCCCCTCCAAGGTCACCAAAAGTGCCCCAAAGGTCATCCAGAGTGCCCGCCAAGGTCACACAAAGTGCCCTAAAGGTCACCCAAAGTGCCCCCAAAGGTCACACAAAGTGCCCCAAAGGTCAACCAGAGTGCCCCCAAGGTCACAAAAAGGCCCCCCAATGTCGCCCAGAGGCCCCCCAAGGTCACCGGAAGTGACCCAAAGGTCACCCAGAGTGCCCCCAAGGTCACCAAAAAGTGCCCACAAAGGTCACACAAAGTGCCCAAAAGGTCACCAAGATTACCCCCCAAGGTCAAAAGGGCCCCCCAAAGTCACCCAAAATACCAACTAAGATCACCCAAAGCCCCCCAAAGGCCACCCAGAGTCCACTTAAGGCCATCCAAAGCTCTTCAAAGAGCCCCCGAGTTCACTCAAGTTGATCTCACTCAACCCTCGAAGAAACGCAAGGTGCCCTCCAAGCTCACCCCAAAATTCGCCACAAAATTATCCGTGTGTCCACCAACGTCATCCAAATTGACAAATATCAACCCCCTAAGGTCAGCCAGCAATTTATCCCCTTAAGCCCCCAATAACATCCTAGATTATTGGATTAAGAATTCTAAATTGGCGAACTTACCCCTCAAACAGACCAAAACATATAAAGAGCAACAAAAAATGAAGACAACACTAACAAAGAAATCAAAATCCGGAAATAGCAAGCAAAGCATAAATAGCACTGTCAGGCTTTTCCACCAACGCTTTAAAAACGCGCAACTGCTTGAGAGTGAAATAAGGAGGCAAATATCAGACAATCTTGATTCAGAAATAGTTTCTCAGACGTTTCAGGAATTCATCCGAAATGCCGAACAAACAGAAAAAATCGTGGAGGTAATGGCCCAGTCCGAAAGCAGTCAAGTCTTGGAACCTCTTGAAGAGGCAGAGAAGCTAACTACAATGAAAATTGAAATAATGCAAATTGTCAAGCAACACGAAATTTCGATGAGAAAAGAAACCTCCAGAGCAAGTAGCAGATCATCACTTAGAAGTCGAATGTCAGCTGTTTCCAGCACTTCGAGGAAAAATCAGCAAAAAACCACTGGAAGCAGGCATGTTGACAACCAAAACAACACTCTCCTTTCTTCGAAAGACACTGCTGAATCCTCAGGAGAAACGAAAATCCAAACCAAAGAAACTGAAACAACAACAACAACGATTGGCAAATACAATTTGCGGAACAGAAGCATACCAAAATTGGGCGCATGCACGGGTGGAGAAGCAGATTTTGACCCACAAACAGCTCTCCCAAGTCAGAACGTCATTTCACAAGAAGATGAATCTGATAACAACGATGTAAATCATCTAGACGGATCTGGTGATCATAATTGGACAACCGAAAATCCTATTTCCATTGTTCCTAATAACCTAAGAAACAACGACGTGCAGCCCAACTACACACGAAACCCTGAGGGAATATACTTGCCTTCTAGGCAAAAAATGCTACAAATTAAGACGCAGAATTGTCTGAATAGTTAGCAACAACGAGAATCCTATAACATATTCCGTCAAAATACACCAGAACCTTGTCTCCTACCGAAAGGGGGCCGTGGAATCACAGAGGTGGTGGCAAGCTTACAAGAAAGTCAAAACGTTGAATGCCAATTAAGAGAAATCTCAACAATATCACACGCCAATAGCAATGCATAACCTCAACAAATCGGTTCAACCCAACTTTCTACATCAATCCCATTATCAACTCCTGACATAAACCAGCATTGTAGCTATTCGCAACCAATCGGCAGCCTCAGCAGCAACCAGGGTTTTTCAATTATGAACCCCGAAGCAAATGGTCCTTTAATTCATCATCGCGTTGCGCAAAACATCCTTCCTGCACAAAGCCATGCACATTTTCAACCGAGCCACAGCACACAGCATCTCACAAAGTGGAAGGAAAAGGAATCGCTCAACTCACTTGGCGTCGTAAAAAATTGGCCTGAAAGTCTTGGCCAAAACCACCAAAAGGCCTCAATAAACCAAAATTACTGCCAAGAGGGTTTCGTACCCCCTGCAACTCAGCAGATGATACATCCACCAGGCCTCCATCAGCAACTGCCAACGACACGTGAACAATATGTTCAACCTAATAACTGTACAAACCGTCAACAACCCTCTTCGGAAAATGTAAATGGTCACCAACAACGAATCCACAATGGAAATAATGCTAATCAGCAAACTGCGCGACCACAATACTCCGACAGCTATCATCATCAGCCATTCTTTCGAAACAACTATCGCTCAGTGAAGCTGCCAGACATACGAATACAAAAGTTCGACGGACACCCACTGAAGTGGAATGAATGGTCCTGCATGTTTTCCTCAGCTATTCATCAAAACCGTGACATCACTGACAATGAAAGAATGAGCTACCTGCAAACATTGGTGGTTGGACCAGCAAGAGAAGCCATTTCGGGATATCTCTGTAACGCCAGATTCTATCATGATGCCTTATCGGAACTTGAAAGATGCTTTGGAAATCCTCAACACGTTGTCGCCGCCCTCACCAAAGAACTCGAACTGTGGCAGAGACCACAAGCAAGCGACCACGCAACATTGATAAGCTACGCTTCTTTCCTGAGAAAACTACTCCAGACATTTAATGCACATGGTTTTTACGCAGACTTGAATTCTACCTATTTAGTCCGGATCGCCCGAGATAAGCTACCATGGTCATTGAAAATGAAATGGAGTGAACACCTAGTCGACAATGGAAGTCCATTTCCAGGATTGGAAGACCTCTTGATATGGATGGATAAACAGGCTAGAGCCTGTGAACATCTACAGGACAACAGCTTTTCCAGCAACGAAACGAACAACGGAAATCACGACAAGAACGACCGCAATAGAGGTAAATATAACCATAAATCTAATTTCAGGCACAAAGAAAGAAACGGAAACCAAAAATTTAGCCAATCCGGCTACAACAAGAACCACCACAACCAAAACCCGAACAATAATAACCAGAACGCAAACGAACATCATCACAACAACGCTAACAGAGCAAAAACATTTGAAAGCAACAACAGTAGTTTTGTTCACAAACCATTCACTCCAAAGAAACACGAGTCTCAACAAAACAGAAGTACAAACTGTCCGGTCGATAAAGGAGACCATTACAAGGGAAGTGTCCAAAATTTCTGCAAATGTCACCGTCTGAACGTAATGCTGAAGTCAAGAAGAATTTTCTTTGCTACAATTGTCTTAGCTCAACCCATAACGCAAAAACATGTCCATCAAAAGTTTCATGCAGACATTGTTCACGGAAACACCACTCAATGCTACATGACAACAATTACGTCTCACACCAAAAAACAAACGCTACTCAACACGAATTACCAGTATGCGAGTCCTTTGACGAGATCAGCAAAGAAACAAATTCACCAAATTACACGCCAATTTTCCCTCGAAAAATTAGAAATCAGCTTCCAATGGTTCCCATTAAACTTTACGGTCCCAACGAAACATGCGAATGTTAAGCTTTACTTGACAGCTGCAGCACGATATCTTATGTTTTCGATCCCATGGTAACCAAACTCAATGCAGCACGAACGAGCCTAGAATCAACTCTGAGCGTTTCGACAGCCTTTGGTGATTCCTCAATGGAAGCCAAACCTGTACAACTTGATATTGGACCCTTTAACAGCAACAAACCACTGTTTCGCTTGAATTACGTTTATTCAATTAACAATTGGCATTTTGATGATGCCCCCGTTTTAGAACTGAATGATGTTTGCAGCAAACATCCCCATTTGCAAAACATCAGTTTTCCCCAACTGGAAAACAATCGCATCCAAGTATTACTTGGAATTGACGCAACACAGTACATCCTCGAAAGAGAGTTTTTACAGGGACCCAAAAACACGCCATTTGCAATCAGAAATCTGTTAGGCTGGACTATAACTGGTCCAATCAAAATAGGCCATGAGGAACAACAAAGAACCAACTTCCTTTCTCTTAGCTATGAAGCATTCGACAGAGAATTGACGCTCACATTAAATGAAGATCCTCTGGCAGATTATATAACCAGCTTCTGGAAGATAGATTCATCGGGAACGGAAAATGAAAATGAAACGCCTTTGTCAAAAGATGACACCAGAGCACTTAAAATACTGAATGATACAGTGCGTCACACAGGCGAGAGGTACGAGATCGGTCTTCTCTGGAAAGAAAAAGTAAATTTGGAGAACAACTATCCTGTAGCCAAGGCACAAATTCAAAGCCTCGAAAAGAAACTAAGCAAAGATCAGCTGCTGAAAGAGATGTATCAGAAGACACTCGATACAGACATCGAGAAGGGATATGTCAAGCCAGTTATTTTCTCTAGCATCGCCCCTAGCCGCGTATGGTACCTACCACATCACCCAGTCATCAACCCCAATAAGCCTGGAAAGGTACGGCGAGTTTCAAATGCTGCATCTGTTTTTAAAGGGAATTCTCTGAACAGTCCCCCTTTTGACAGGCCCAGACCTGATCAACAATCTGGTTGGTCTCCTGCTTCGTTTCAGAGAAAATCCAGTTGCAGTGAGCGCCGATATTGAGGCGATATTTATGCAAGTAGGTATAATTGAGAAAGACCAGCCTTCAATGAGATTTCTCTGGCCCACCAATCACCATGTGAAGCAATTCCAGTACACCCGTCTCATTTTTGGCGCTCGATGCTCACCATCAACAGCTATTTTCGTCCTCCAGAAAACGGCATCAGATTTTGCGCCGAACCAAACGATTCAAAATCTTGTTAAAAATAGTTTTTACATGGACAATTTTGTACATTCCTTCGAAACGGTGGAGATTGCACAAGAAGCCGCAGTGTCGCTGAAGAAAACCCTCATAAGAGCCGGCTTTAACTTGACAAAGTTTGTCTCCAATGAGCAAACAGCCATAGACAATGTCAGCGATGGTGAAGAAAATAGCGAGGACTGTCACCGCGTACTTGGTGTTCAATGGAATAAATCAACTGACAAATTTTTCCATCAGAAACCATCAAAATTTGAAACCAACGCAGAGGATTACACTGTTCAAAAACTACTATCTCTAATCGCATGCCTTTTTGACCCGCTAGGGATTATAGCGCCCGTAATCATCACTCTGAAAATTATACTACAAGAGATATGGAAAGAGTGTCTAGCATGGGATGACAGCCTGCCAAAGGAAAAGATTAAATCAATTCAAACATGGATAGACAATTACATGTGCTCTCCCCCAATTGAAATCTCTCGCTGCATAACACTAGACGTAGCGACCAGAAAAGCCTATGAACTACACGTTTTTACGGATGCTTCTCAACTAGCCTATGGTGCCGTTGCTTATGCCCGAATTATCTCTGAAAACGGCGTATCTTGTAGTTTCCTAATGAGCAAAGCCAAAGTTGCTCCAATCAAGCAGCTAAGTATCCCAAAACTCGAACTTCAAGCCGCCGTCCATGGAACCCGTTTAGCTCACTTCATCAAGAAACACCATACTATAGAGTTCAAAGATACCACATTTTGGTGTGACAGCATGGCTGTCCTGGCTTGGATCAAAAACTCAGAAAAACTTAAAGTTTTCGTGGGCAACCGAGTAAGCGAAATTCAAAGTCAATCGCCAACCAGCAGCTGGAGACATATCAGTGGGAAATGCAATCCAGCCGATCACATTTCTCGAGGTATTCTTCCTGCTGACATTAAAGAGCATTGGCTAAGCCCACCAGCATTTTTGTTCAAACCGAAAGAAAGCTGGAGCACTTTTCTCAACAGCGAGAAGACAAACACCACAATGGCGCGACAAACAATTCATCCAGTGGTTGCAGTAAAAAATTTCTCAAAATGGACGAAGTTGTTAAAAGCAACAGCCCAAGTGTTTCGGTTCATCGAAATCTTGCGAACTAAATCCAAAAGAGCACTCAACATCAACGATGTCGAAAACGCCAGGAACCACCTTATTCAAGTATCTCAGCAGAATTCATTCGGTCCCTCAATCGCTCTCTTGAATAAAAACAAGAATTTGCCATCCAAAGACAAACTTCTGCCGCTCTCAACCTTTCTGAAGGATAATATTTTAAGAGTTGGTGGCAGAACAAAGAGAAGTACTTTGGGATATAACACAAAGCATCCAATTGTCTTTAACGCAAAAGAATCAATCGCCCGACTATTCCTGGAGAAGTGCCATGAAATCTGCATGCACTTTGGAACAGAGTATGTCGAAAACTTTGTACAGCAAAGTTACTATGTTTTTGGCCTAAGAGACTCCTTACGCAGCATTTCATACAAGTGCTTTGAAAGTAGACGTTTTAAAGGACAAGGTCTTCAGCCACCTATGGCAGATCTGCCTGATGCCCGATTTCCAGAAAACGAATCACCCGTAACCTTCACGATTGTAGGACTTGATTATATTGGGGCCTTCACAGTTATTCAAAGAGGCAAAGAAGAGAAGGCCTATATCTGTCTTTTCAACTGCTCAGTGACTCGAGCAGTACACTTGGAAGTGACAGAAGATCTGACAACATCAGCTTGTATGACAGCCATCCGCAGATTCATTGCTCGACGGGGACAACCACGGCTCTTACTCAGTGATAACGGAAGCAACTTCCTGGGAGCCAGAAAACAAATCAGAAGACAAAATCTGCAGTTGGACCACGACTTTATCAAGAACAACTTGTTGAACCAGTCAGTTGAATGGCGCCTCAACCTTCCATCTGCTCCTCACTTTGGAGGCGTGTGGGAGAGGCTCGTACAGATAGTAAAACGAGCTCTTCTTCTGAACTTGGGTTCTGCCAAATTGACTTGGGACGTCTTCACAACCATTGTCGCAGAAGCAGAATGCTTAGTTAATGCACGCCCCTTGACCCACGTCAGAAGCGACAACGAAGACGAAGATCCACTAACCACAAATCATTTCCTTATTGGTCGAGCTTTCCCTAACATACCAGCCTGTGTGTTCAATGAGAACCCTTCACTGAAGACGAAAAGTTGGACGCAGATCAGACAACGATTGGAAGCAATATGGAAGAGGCTGGTCCGAGAATACTTGCCTACCCTGAACACCCGAAGGAAGTGGACCAACCCAGAATCAAAGCTTGAAGTCAACGATATTGTTTGGGTACTGGAAGAGTGGACTCCCAGAGGAATTTGGCCCCTAGGACGCGTGACAAGGACGTTCACCGGCCCCGACCAAACTGCTAGATCTTGTGAAGTAAAAACCGCTCTATGTCTTCTAACCCGCCCAGCTGTGAGATTAGCACATGTTTTCCCGAAACCAATCCAACCAGGTTAGGTAAGGCAGGCCACGAGAATGTTATCGACATCGATAATCTTCTTATTGATTGGCGCTAATTATTTTACCGCAAAATTGTCATAATCCTTGTAAACTAACAAACATTGATTCATAACACAAGAAATTTGAAACCAAAGGGGCACGTGACAACAATGTAATTAAGGTAATTTTGAGGACTAAGGTTTTGAAACATCAAAGAACAGAGTAGAAAAATCCGAAGGAAGGCAAGTCGACGCCCCCCAACCGAGCACCAAACGATCCCCCCAGGAGGCATTGACATTGTCACTCTCATCATAGTGGTGTTGACATAGAGTCAATGTAACGAGCAAAGAGTTGCTCTAATGGCGGTGAACAGATTTTGAGTGCAGACAATTAGTTAGTTTTACTTAATCTTTTTAATAACTTTTTTTACTGATGGGTCATGCTTGTTTTTTACTATTGACGCCCGCTACACGTTTTAAGCTGCTAACTGGGAATAATCTAGACATTGTATTTTGAGACAGTATGATCTGGCTATTTTTGAATTATTTGAGTCTTTTGATAAGTCGACTGCTAAAATTAATTCTTCTGTGGCTGATTTCATGTTATCTTTCTATCACCAGATTTAAACTAGGATATATCTTGTCTGTAATTAGTGGCCAATGTATAGATTTTTGTAAAATTTTAGTATAGTTGACCAACCACTTACTGCTGTTCAAGACTTGGCTAACTATTACTGACATTAGTTTGTTTTGAGAAAAATTTTATGACTTTATTCAATTTTATGAAAATCCAAAAAAATTTTAATGTTTCTGATGTTATTCAATTTCGTTTATCAATTGAAAATTGATAAACTTATTGGATATTTGCTTATCGTTGACTTTTTAAATCCGTTCAAACAGTTTTAAATGATAATTAACAATAAAGAATTGAACAGTTAAAATTGTAAATTAATCCCCTACCCCGCTAATATGTGCGTTTACAGATTATTTCACAGATTAGTTTGACAGATCGCTTGATGCTGAAATATAACATAGAAAAATACGTGCCTTGTTGTTTTTGATTGTTATGGATGCACGCTTAAAACATTTGGCTTATGTTTTTTAGTTAAATGCCATCATGATATTTCATACTTTAAAATGCTATGCTTGCTCTATCAGATTCTTGACTTAAATATGAAAGCATTGAATCATTCAGCGATATTGAGTTTTTTGGTGGTATACTGTTTTGAAATTGCCTTGAATGGTTTATTGGAATTTCAGTGTTTCTCAGGTTGTTTTGTTCAGTAATTACCAAATACGGATTAGCTGGATGTGTAAGATCGGGTTTGCGTCTAAGCTTTTAAAAGCACGCCAACTTAACAACAACCCCCTTTATAATCATGATTCCATTTTACGTAATGGTTTCCAAATGCAACTTGAATCATAAAAACATTAATATTCCAACTATTTATGCCACTATAATCCCATAAATTTATCCACGTGAAATTGGGTTTCCTGGCTTGTCAAGCGTATAGTATTTTCACACTTTACACCCCCAGGACCTCCATTTCAATCAGCTTCACTTTCTTGGGCGCTACCCTTAAAGCCCTCCCCCTTCTCAACTTCCTTTCAACCCTGATTTAATGACGAGTATTTAAGTCTTGAAAGTGTATCAAGAAGTCTTATGCTAAACTGCAGTTCCTATTTTTAGCCCAAAAATTAGGCGTGTCTTTTTTAAAGGGGTTGAAAGGTGATGTTTCCTTAATTTGCCTAAAATTATGCGCGCTTTGCCTCATCTTTGAGTTTATGATATGGAGTCTTTAAAAACAACGTTCCGATAACATTACAACAGGAGCAAATAATATTTCGCAAATATACACGCCCCAAAATTTGCGTAAAAAGTTCTCCGAAGACCGCTGAATGTTAGCAAAAATCAGTGAGGTAGGTAAAAAGGCAGCATGATTTAAAATTGTGAAATATGTAATAATTTTGAATTAATTGAATTTTCACGGGCACTGAGTGTTTTATTGATTTTGAATGTCATTCAGTTGAATAGATTATTAGAACTTTCATCAAAATATCTCCACGCTGAGGTCTTTCGAACTTTTTAGAAGTCAAATTTAGTGACAGCAAACCTTTAATTTCACGGTCAATTTTATCAAATTGTCAAAACTTTTCTTTATAAATATGTCACTAATTTACAACAACCCAAAGAAAAATTCGATTGTTTCTGCCAACTGGGGCTTTTTCATTTGTGCCTCCCCCCCCCCCAGCTCAGTGGGCTCAGGTTATAAAGAGAGAGAGATCCCAGGTATGTTTAACTTACAGGATCCTACCAGATTCCTTCAAGCTCTTATAATGCGATAAACAATTTACATAATCTTTTCTGCTAAATAAGTAACAAGTTTCATTAAGCTAAATCTTTAACTAAAAAGTTCATACAAGTTTACCATCCCACTTACAGGCTCCAACAAGGAGGCTCGGTTATGTGCGTTCACACATGATGTTCCGACCCCGCTCATCTCCATTTTTCACTTAATTGCCTACCAAATGAGGAAGAAATAAAAAAAATATTATATCGTTCTACAAACCAGTAAATAAATAAAAACAATATACCTTAGAGGGCCGATTAGACTTGACATTGTTGTGACTACCAGAAAAGACAGCGATAAAAATCAAAAATTTAAAAAAATTAATTGGGACCAAAACTCGTTGTCCATTTTTTAAAAACCATTAATAAACAAACGAAAATGGCATCAGATAAAAATTAAACTAAAGAAAAAGAAACCTGTACTTCGTTGGGGAAAAATATGGTTTTTTCCTCAATGCAACTGCTGACAAGTCGAAAAGAAAAGAGCAAAAGTGCAAACTTTAAAAAAACATGTGACATTTATTTTACAAAAAATTAATGTCAAACCGATTAAAAACTTTATTTATTGGTGAAATCTTTGATAGATTTTTTGATACCTTCATAGAACGTGATTGAGGCCTTTCATTATCTGGGTTATGTCATGAGACTACAAAAGAACGACAAGTATAGGCAAAAATTAAAAAAATCAGAATTTGCACGATAACGGTGTCCCAGCCAATTAAACATTAAGCTGTTCACGACGAACAGTAAATTTTCTTGAATGCTTTTTTTTCACATGGAAACAGAACCACCCATTAATGTGATACAGTGAAAAAAGCAGAAATCTAAAAAAGTGGGCAAACATGCAAAAATCCCAAATATTTTATGAAAACTCGAAGTACCAAGAAGAAAGGTAGTTTGAGGAAAATGCATGTGAGTTTTTTGTAGAGAAAGTAAGCTGCTGCAAAATTTCATTTAGAATTTGTAGTGATACCCTCCTATAATTTTACGTGCAATGTCTTTTAGTTAGTTCTACTCGCAAATTCAAAATGAAAAATCAGGTATAATCAGATAATTTAATCTATAGTTTTATTTGCAGGTAAGATTCTAGTTGGGTCCAGCTTTAAATATTAGGTATATTGCAAGTAAATATTCTTCCAAATAAATCTTGGGTGACTTTATTTAATATAACAGTTCTGTTGACAATTCTAGGTAATTGTAACTGCAATTATAATCGAACAACGTTCAGTTTTTGATGTTAGAAAAAAATAACACCGATGCATTTTGTCTGAAAGATGCAGTTCCCTCTGTTTTTCGGCTACTAAAGGAAAAAACAATCTTGTGAACTCCGCACAGTCACATGTGCTCACAAATTATCCGACTATCTTATATTCACTGTGTTTACTTCGAAGAAGATCATCACACAATATATATATATAATATATATATATATATATATATATATATATATATATATATATATAATATATATATATATATATATATATATATATAATATATATATATATATATATATATTCTCTCTCTGTGTGTGTGTGTGTGTGTGTGTGTGTGTGTGTGAGTGTTTGTGTAAGTGTGTGTGTGTGTTGTGTGTGTGTCTGTATGTGTGCCTGTGTGTTTTCGCTCTGTGTGTTTTTCGTGTGTGTATGCGTGTGGCTGTGAGTATGCGTGTGCGTGTCACTCTGTGAGTGGGCGTATGTTTGTGTGTCTGTAATGTGTTGTGTGCTTTTTATGTGTGTTCGTGTATGTGGTGTGTGTGTGTGTGTGTGTGTGTGTGTGGCTGTGTGGTTTTGTGTTTGTGTGTGCGTGCGTGCGGGATAACTACATATAGATATACGTATACATAAACCTGAGGGTGACCTCTTTGATGAGATGAATTTTTTACAGTTCGAACTCTATTTTCTGCTTGTTAAACATAAGTTGAAGAACCAATTTATTGAAAATGTATAATTTTCCTCTATAATTTATGTTGGAATTGAGAATTAAGGTGTATTATACCAATTGGATCTGAGAAAGCAAGCTTAAGTGATATTTAATTTTTTGGTTATTTCTGAAATGAACTTCACGTTGCGAAAATCTATTTAAAACAAAGAATTCAATTGAGAGGGAACAACTGCAGGAAAAGAGTTAATTTGGTTGTTTCTCCAATGAGTTTTGATGACGTAATAGAATGTAGTGATCTGAATTTTGATATTTCATATTGGTTTAAAAAATAGGAATAAGTTTTTGAAAATCAATTAAAAATTATGAATTAGACATCAGTACGTGCTTGCCTCCGGTAATTTTCAGTTGATCGAGAGTGGCTATTAAAACACGTGAAACATTTTTTTGGCGACTTCCTGATTGGGATACATTTTTGTTTTCGCTATTCAATCTTAAATAAATCTTGTAAATATTTTATTTTCTTACTTGGAAATACTTTTAACTATTGATTACAAATGTACTATGCTATTTAAATTTTCTGGAAAAATTTAATATTTTCCCCGAGAAATAGCAAATGAGGCAAAAATCAGATAGATTTATCTAGAGTTATATTTGCAAGTAAGATTCCAGTGGGCTCCAGCTGTAAATTTTAGAAATAATGCGGGCAAATATTCTTAGATTTGAAGCTAGCGTATATTGTTTTAACTAAAACTTAGGTAACTTGCATTGAAAAAACCTTTCTGTTGAAACTTGTTGGTAAATGTAACTGTAGTTATATTTTAATTAACTTCACTTTTTCAAAGAGATTAATTATAAAACCGATGTTTAATTGTTCTCAAAAGTTGCAGATCCCTCTGTTATGCGGCTATTAAAAGAAAAATCATCTTGCGAACTGCGAACAGTTCACAGGTGTTCATTAGTTATCTGCCTATCTGACATTCACCGTGTTCATTTCGAAAAAAGAGCATCACGTGATATATAGGTATATATATATATATATATATATATATATATATATATATATGCTCTGTGTGTTTTCGTATATATCTGTACATATATATAAATATATATATATATATATATATATATATATATATATATATATATCTGTATATATATATATATATATATATATATATATAAACCTAAGGAAGATGCCCTCAATTTTTTACTGGTGGAGCTTTTTTCTTCATGCCAGACATGAATTGAAGACATTAATTGAAACTGTTTACATTTTCAAAAAAATTGTTGGTTTTGAGAAATAAGGCGGTTGATAACAATTTGATCTGAGAAACATACTCCGCATTCTTGGAATATGAACAGTTTTTAATCCCATTTTTATTTAACAGCTTCAATAACGAGAAAAGGGTTCAATGAATTTCTTATGGTCTCCTAATGTTTTTTTTCTTTTGCAAAGAAAAAAAACTCAAATAATTAAATTTGAATTTCTTTGTCACAGAAAATTTTAGGATTAAATAAAAACAAAAAAAAATGAGAAAAGCTTTCTAGCATGCTGGTGGTCTGTGATATTCTTTCTTCTCTTTTTTCTCTTTTCTGCTTAGGTTCTAAAATTTTACGGTTGTCACTGTCTTTTTGTTGAAAGTCTGTTGTGAGGTGCTTGTCTTCGTTCTCTTGTTGTTGTGTGTGTTCAGCTTGCCTGCACGGCAACTTCTTGAGATGTTGGTTCCCAGCTCTCATGAGTTGCTCTGTTGCAGTTGTGGGTTCAGGCTCATTAATTGTTGTCTTTGGTAGCAGTAGTTGTAGTCTTATTCAGTGGGTGACATGTCGCAGTCTGGATTGTCTTGCTTGTTGGGTTCTGGAGGTGCTCTGAGGAGTTCTGGTTGCATTTAAAAGAGATTGCTGAGGGGAATTTGGAAGTGGTATTCTTTTCTCTCTTTGCAGTGCTGGTGGAACATGTCGAAGTTGGAGTTACGGGAGGACTTGGCTGAGTTGTACGATGCTTAACTTCTTTCTGCGAAGTTTTGAAAACCGTTAAATATATGGGTTGCACATGCGGCAGTTCCAATGAGTGTCTTCACAAATTTAGTCCACCGTCCAAAAATTTGTAGTTAGCAGGGAGCTTTATCAAAATTTTGTCAAACTCGCGTCATTAAAAGAATTTTTTTTTGCAATAACAATAAAGCAATAGCATGCATCGTATATTTTCCCGCTTGTTCTCATGTTAGAAAAAAAAACAAATCATTTATAACAGGAACGCAGATCGTCATATAACTACACTCACGAGAGCGTGATGTTTTGAATGTTTAATACTTGAGCCCACTTCTTAGTATAAGATTTTTGAGAGATCAAAAGCTGTAAGCACTATATCACGCCTTATCCACAATTTTCCATTTGATTTTTTGCCAAATTTTTTTATAAAAAATTAATTTGATTCAATCAAAATTGAGGTTAGCTTGACTCAAAAATTAGTTGTTTTGTAGTTTTCAGTTGGACGCAGATTATACTGTTTAAAATAACGTGCCGTCATTGATTATATAACTCTTATAATAAACTTTTTGTAAGTTTTTTGCTTCTGTTTGGTCCCAATACACAGCTGCCAAGAAACCTTCAGATTCCTTGCAAAATTGATTTTGAATATGAAAAAACTTTCAGATCAAAATTTATTTTAGCAAGTTTTTCAAAAACTTATTGCAAAGATATAATGGTGCCAAAATCAGAACCTATACTAGAAAGCAAACATTTAATGCAAATATTGATCCATTTTTTGTTTTTGTGCGTTGTTATTAAATTAATTTGCTTCTTTTTGGTCCCAATACACAGCTTCAGATTCCGTGCAAATTTGATTCTCAATATGAAAAAACTTTCAGATCAAAATTTATTTTGGCAAGTTTTTCAAAAACTTATTGCAAAGATATAATGGTGCCAAAATCAGAACTTATACTAAAAAGCAAACGTTTAATGCAAATATTGACCCATTTTTGTTTTTGTGCGTTGTTATTAAATTAATTGCAAATTGAGTAAACAAATTTTTGAAAATAATTAATTGCTTGACTAGAGTTAAATTTGCATCAGTTTTTTTCGTGTAATTTCAATAGTTGTATATTTGAAGAGACAATGATAAGAGCCATATAATTTATATCAAAGAAAACGATAGAAAAAATAACTACCTAAGACAAGAGAAACCCACATGATTAAACATCCAGACTTTGAGTAAAGCATAATTCTTTAAAACTATGAATAAAATTCATTTTATTGCTGAAGTTTCATTCAAATGCAAAATTAGCAACGTTTATAGAACCTAATTCTCTGTGCAATCGCGGCTAAATCATGAAACCTATAATATTGAAAAACTCTATAAGAAACTCGGCATTGCAATTTTGCCGTCTGTTCTTGCATTATGTAGTCCTATCACTTTATATATTTCGTTATTACAAAATTCTGATCTCTCATGCAATAAAGCTTAGCTTGCTAGCTGTTGTTCATTTCCCGAAATTTCCCTTTGATTTTTGATAGTTGCTAGGTTCATATATTTAAATTTAATTCTTGTTCATTAGATTCTATACTGCGATTGCATCATGAATGGACTTCGAAGTTTCTCTCCAAAACGGAATATTTCCTCAATGATAGCAGTTAACAAGAAATGCTCTTGTGATAGATATAGTTCTCTTTATTTATAGATTTTAACAGAGATAATAGCAATATATAATGATGCACTTGGCAAGGATATAATGTAGAACACAGAATTTCGGTGCTCAATTTATGTTTGAAATGTTATGATTTTTTGTTAAAAGCTGGTGACAGAATTGAACTACCATTATTATTGGTAAAATCTTGGTTCACGACCAATGATTGTTCTTAATATCAATTCAGTTCGACTCATCAATGAAATCACTCTCTACCTTTATTGGAGGAATCTTTCGGGTTATTTCTCCTGTTCCCGCTCCTAATTTGGTCTTGCCACTGATTTACTGATTTCCGATCCATCCGTTGGGACATAAAACATGTAAAATTGTGCATAGGATATACTTGACATAGCTTGAGAAGAAGCTCCACTCTTTCAATGTTTTCTTGACCAGACATATGAAGCCTTTAGGAACACAAAAAGGAGGGAACGGATTAAAAGAGATACCCAAGCACGAGAATTGAGACCAATTAGAGAAAGAGTTAGCATGTACGTTTTGCAAATAAGAGATGCTGATCCGGATACAGCAGCGAAATAAGCCTTTTGGGAATACTAGTTGGTTTCGCTTAATTTATCAACAAACAGGTAGTACATGTTGTACGAGCAGTTTCAATTAATTTTGTATCGGGAAATTTTTCCAGGTTTTATGCTCAGATTTCCTGAAAATGATAGCACTTCAAAAGAATAACCAAAGCAACAATATTTTGGGTTCATACACGTTGACACAACATAGCCGATTATAGTCGTGTATTGGTTCTTATTCTAGTAAATTGTTTTCATATTTATTTAGTTCCGAATAAAATTTTCGATATATTCAGGTGATTCCATTAACTAATCCGCCCCCCCCCCCCCGACCATGATCACAAGCTTGGGATTTGCTTAAAACAATCAGCTATCGCATTTAACTTGCTTTTTGGATATGCTGATTTTTCCTTTTCTCGGCAAACGTATATATCATTCCTTGTACTGCTCAATTAACTGCAAATTGTACAAATGCTACCGCGTTTAGTGATCGAACAATAAAATATGATCAAGATATGATGAGTTTTGTGTTTGCGGGAACCTTATCTCAAAAGAGCCCTTGGCTTTTTTTCTTGATGAGAAAAGTCCATGGCATCATTATTTCAATTAGGTATGCTTTCGAATGACAATCTGTTGACAACTGAAAGCAAAACCAATTCTACGGCAGAACATAAAAGACGATCTTATTTGCATAATTTTAATAAAAATAATAATAATTGTGGTTTCTGCGTAATCACAGTGGAACAGCATTAGGCCTACAGTAGCCTGTTTTCAGCTGCCTTTTTTCGTATTATTCCCCACATTTCAGACTGATTTAAATCTGTATACTAACTCGTCAAGTAAACCAAATTTGTTTGGGTTAGAACTATATAAAGTCAGTTTTATTTTAGTTCTGACAATTAGTTTTGATGGCGACGTAGTGGTAATTACCAATACGTCGCCATCAAAACTAATTGTCAGAACTGAACCGGACTTTGCTAATTGCTCTTGCTTTCATATAGCTGAACTTCCGTTAAATTAATGCGTCTACATTATAACCACCTATTTGTAGCTCACAATAATGTTGCTCTGACGCCAAAATTTCACCTCATTGATGCGGTTCCTAGATTAAGCCTGTTTCATCAAGTCAAGTTGAACTTTGAAATACAACTGTCTGCCAAAAATATTCAAAATGACACGATAGGCAGCTACAAATGTCAAATTTTCTCTTTTAATATCAATATAGCGCAATTTGACTCCAAATTAGGAACATCGAATATCAGAAAAATTTCATTTCATTCATGTTACGTAATTCAGAAAATATCAAAATTACCAGCAGCAATTTACAACTTTCAAAAAAATACTCCAATTAATTTACTTATTTGTTGTATCAAAGCATTCAATGTTGAATTACAACTTTCTGCCAAAAATCTGCAAAATGACAAGATTGGCAGCTACAAATGTCAAATTTTCTCTTTTAGTATCAATATATCGCAATTTCAGTCCAAATTAGGAACATCGCATAACAGAGAAATTTCTTTACATTCATGTTCAAAAAGTATCAAAATTACCAGTAGCAATTTACAATCTTCAACAAAAATAATCTCCAATTAATTTACATATTTGTTGAATCAAATCATTCAATGTGACGCAAAAACCTTGAAAACAAGCTTGAAATGTAATAGGAATTCCAGCCTTTCAATGTTCTCGCAAGATTTTTGCATTATTTGTATGGCCGTGTGCAGCCGCTGTGTCCCAAAACATTTGTCTTAGATATATGACCTGTCCTGCGAAAGTCTTTCAACTTAAAAATAAGTTGCGTTTTAATACTTTGCATTCCCAATCCCAAATACTAGAAGATCTTGTAGCAACAGTTGAATTTCACCTCAAGAAAGCTGTAGATACAGGACACGGACAATTGACTGCTCAAAAATTGCGCATCAATACGTTTTGTTTCGCCTGAGTTTTGGTAGATTTTCAAGCACTATTTATACGCTGATTCCATTACTCTGCATGTCAATTCTCAACTGTTGATTGGTTGAAAATGACAATAGAAAAACGTCAAAATTTTCCCGTCAAAATTTACGTCAGATTTATTGTTAAACATGAAGAATATCTACCAAATAATGCAAACTCGCGTCAAGGAAATCAGTGTAAAACTGACTTAATAGAACTGACCTTGGCAAGTACTCTTTACGAAGTCTATACCAAAGGGTATTTGCGTATGCTCGAGTTTGTCGAAATAGCTTTCGATGATCGACAATTTCCTCTGCCTACCGTATGTATAATAAGAAAATTTTCTTTTTACCAAGCAGGAAGTCATTGGGAGTCAATGCTTCTAAGTTATTAACATCCGATCTGACTACTAGAGTCAGCGGTTATGCGTTCGATGCTTGCTCCAAAACACACTTTATAGTTGAAAGAAAGTGCTCGGTGACTGATCTGTTCCGAAACAATGCATACTTTTCTCTCCTCCAATCTCTAACCAATCACTCATTTTTTTCTAATGTGAGGTGCTGCAGGTGGGTTCATTTTCCATCGGATTCATCGTTGATTTAGATGTACTTCGATCCCTTCTTTATTCCAGGCCGCAACAAACTCTGACAATTTTCGTTTAGCTCCCACAAAAATAGTTCCGGTGTTGAAGATCACTGTACTAGGTTTGACTCTTCGTCCAATAAATTGCATAATTGCATCGAAACAAATATCTGTATCTGGATAAAGTACCAATTTTTTGTGCACCGCTCTCATAGTTACAACACCATCGTCTTTTGTTTTTTGTTCATGCACCTTATATTCGCAATGAAAGGCCCAAAGCAGTCCACTTCAAGATTTTTTAAGGTTATTGAACCATCTAACTACATTGTCGAGTAAATCTGCCATTACTGGTGTTATAGATTGTGCTGCTGCCTGCCTGCAGTTTACGCAATTATTCTTGATTGATCGCTTGGCAATTTTTATGACCAGGAGCCACATTTTTGTTGAAAGACGATTCATTCATGTTCATTGCCTTCGTGCTGACTGCTATTGTGCTCGTTTTGCTAAAAATAACTCAACTGCGTGTTTTTTAGAAGTAGCAATATTGGATGCTTTCCGTTGAAATCCAATTTATTGTTGCCCAATCGACCTTTGGACCAAATAAGTCCTTCTTCATTGAGGAAGAATGAGAACTGAAAGGTTTCACTGTCTTTTGGAAGATCCTTTTCAGCTTTAAGAGACTTCATCTCTTCGTCAAAACTGTTCCCGCTGTTGTGCCTTGACCAGGATTGACTTTTTGTCCCTTTTTTCTCTCTTCAAGGCTCACTAATAGCGTTGCTGGTTTGTATTTGGTCAATGCTCGTTTTATATATGCCACTGTATTCATTAGCCTGTTAAAGTTACTGAATTGCTGGCATCAGCTTGTATTATTAACACAGATAAATGTAAGTTATCTCAATCTGTGGGAAAGATACGAGTAGTTTACTCTGGCCACTCAATTTGCGGAAGCTTGAACAAGGCAAGCCCAGTAAGCCACTCACTTCTCCTGAGTTCCTCAATGTCAATTGCTCTTGTGCAAACGTCCGCTGGAATACTGATACCACTTATTTGTTTCTCATCCACTTAAAAACTGTAGTTAAGTATCACCGGAAAATTCAATTATGTATCTTTGTTTTATATTCCTTGACTATCTGATCTTTCAATCCCATAAATGCTGCTTGCAATTCTGAACAAGGTATTGGAAAACATCTCATCGGTGCAACTCCAATTTTTCCCAAAGAATGCTGAGTAAGCTGAGATTTTTTAGGTTTGGAACGTAGATAGGCTATTGCAAAAATCGGGTCCTCACATTCATCAGCAGACACATGGAGTTCAGTTTGTCTCTTACTGCATTGAAGTATTTTTATCGATGAGTGTTTCCGCAACAGTTGGAAGTTGTTCTTTCCCATTCAGGAACTCTGATGCCTCACCGGGCTTGAGTTTGTTGTCCCGATTTTGACCTTTTTAAATCTAAATCGCTTATAAAAGCCGTCACATGCGCAAAGTGAATGAAGCAAACAATCCGATTGGGTTGAGTACTGCAGACACTAACAATAGAATTTTCTTCTCATGTGTGGTAGCTTCAACTTTTTTTATTGGTGCCTTTGTACACGTGTAGTCTATCATCAGTAATAATTCATTGTATTCCACATACTGAAGAACCCTGTGTGGGGGTTCAAATCTTCAGTTCAAATCAAAGCTGTGAGAGAAGGTGTTGTAACTGACTGATGAGATTGTTCAAATAGAAGTTGCTCTGTATTGCTTTTGCTGCGATTGGATACATTTCTTCGATATCGATTCCCAGTTGCTTGAGAGCAAAACTTGCGGAAAAAGGAAAACTGGGAGCTCCAAATACCTGACGCTGCATTTCATTTCTCATCCAATTTCACATATTTGCTGAAGGCGAAACGACAACGATTTTGTGTTCCTTCGCCCATCATTGGTCCACTGACTACACATCCTAATTCTGTTATAACAACTAAGTGTTCACTTCGTGTTCTTTCCTACCTTGTAGTCCAATAGGCGTTGCAACTCATAAGCAACTTGAAAAAAGATGATGTCAGTTTTCGCCAAGTTGAAGCTTTTGTTAGATGAAACACTCAAGTGATTGAAGCTCTGCGTCAGCTTGTTGAACTCGTGGTTTGTACTTCCCTATGATTCGGAGGGGTGTGCAAACAATTCGAGTGAAAGTACTTTTGAATGCAGTCCCTTTATTTTAAGAAGAACCTTTTGTTGCATGTATGCCAGCTATGTTGAGCGTGACGTCACCGCCTTGGGCTTGCTACTTCTCTTGCACACTTTGATCGATGAATGAAACCATTCGTCCACTGTTGAGGAAACCAAAAGTGTACAGCCTCTTGCCACCGCTCTAAATTGAGACAAGAAATATCTGCAGAAAACTCAAAACATCGTTACTTTGATTCGTTGTTGCAGCGCTTACGTTCAATGCGTGATTGCCCTCGTCAATTTGACTTTCTGGGAGAGACAATCGGTTGTGCTTCTGGGTACTTCCGTCTATATCGCACGCAATAACATCACCATCTCTGATTGCTTGTTTCTCCCCTAACATCCCCAACAAAAGCGCTGTTAATTAATGGGTACAGATCTTTCATACAGCTCCGAAAGGGATTGTTCACACTCATGTTCCTGAATAACGGAAAGTTCCAAAATTTTTGAGTGCCAACAGCTATTGGGCAGAGACCCTTTGCTTTTTCTCGTTCACATTCGAGCTAACTTCGCTTCGTTCACATTTCTGTAACAACTGGGAGTTCTTCTTTCTCATTCAGGAATTCTGATGCCTTACCGAGCTTAAATTCGTTGTCCCAGTTTTGTTTTTTTTTTCAATCCAGATCCATTTCAAAAGGCGTCACATGTGAACAGTGAACGGAGCAAACAATCCGATAGGATCGAATAATGCAGAAACTAGCTATAGAACTTTCTTCCACAATATGGGAGTTTCTAGTTCTTTATTGGTGCCACTGTACACGTGAAGTCTATCATTCGTAACAATCGATTGTAGTCCACGCACTGATGATCCCTGTGTGGGGTTTGATTTCGACATTTCTTTTGTTCCTGATTGACCTCATGTCTTCTAGGATTGTTGTTGATTGACCTCATGTCTTCCAGGATTGTTTTCCAGGAAAACCTCATCGTTGTCGCTGATCATCTCCCTCAGTTCAAATCCAAGCTGTGAAAGAAGATGTTGTAAATGGATACAGAATTCAATGGCTTGTTCAGAGGTTTCAATCATTTTTGATGAAATTGTCCATATAGAAGTTGTTTTGTATTGTCTTTGCTGCAGTTGGATACATTTCTTCGATATAGAGTCCAACTCGCTTGAGAGCAATACTTGCAATAAGTGCAGAATTTTTTGCTCCTAATATTTGACGCTGAATTTCATGTAATCTCAGCCAATTTCAGACCATCGCTGAGCGCCAATTGGCAGAGGTTTTGTCTTCTTTTGCCCTTCATCGGTCCACTAACTACGCATTCTAGTTCTGTTATATCAACTAAGTGTTTACTTCGTGTTCTTTCTTACTTTGTAGTCCAATGGGCGTTGCAACTCATAAGCAACTTGAACAAAGATGATATCAGTTTTCGCCAAGTGGAAGCTTTTTTGGGACGAAACACTCAAGTGATTGAAGCTTTGCGTCAGCTGGTGTTTCCCTGTAACATTGAGGTGTGTGCGAACACTTCCAGTTAATGCACTTTTTGAAGGTAGTCCATTCATTTTGAAAGGAATTTTTTCCGTCTTCAGACCTTTCGTTGCTTGTATGCCAGCTATGTGGAGCGTGCTACGTCACCGCCTTGCGCTTGCTACTTCTCTTGCACACTTTGATTGATGAATGAAACCGTTCGTCCACTGTTGAGAAAAACATAAGTGTACAGCCTCTTGCCATCGCTCTAAACTGAGACAGGAACTATCTGAAGAAAACTCAAAACTTCGTTAGCTTGATTGATTGTTGCTGCGCTTGCGTTGAAGGCGTAATTGCCCTGGTCTATTTGGTTTTCTGGGAGAGACAATCGGTTGTGCTTCTGGGTACTTCCGTCTATATCGCACGCAATAACATCACCATCTCTGATTGCTTGTTTCTCCCCCGACATCCCCAACAAAAGCGCTGTTAATTAATGGGTACAGATCTTTCATACAGCTCCGAAAGGGATCGTTCACACTCATGTTCCTGAATAACGGAAAGTTCCAAAACTTTTGAGTGCCAACAGCTATCGAGCAGAGACCCTTTGCTTTTTCTCGTTCACATTCGAGCTAACTTCGCTTCGTTCACATTTCTGTAACAACTGGAAGTTCTTCTTTCTCATTCAGGAATTCTGATGCCTCACCGAACTTAAATTCGTTGTCCCAGTTTTGTTTTTTTTTCAATCCAGATCCATTTCAAAAGGCGTCACATGTGAACAGTTAACGGAGCAAACAATCCGATAGGATCAAATAATGCAGAAACTAGCTATTGAACTTTCTTCCACAATATGGGAGTTTCTAGTTCTTTATTGAAGCCACTGTACACGTGAAGTCCATCATTCGTAACAATCCATTGTAGTCCACGCACTGATGATCCCTGTGTGGGGTTTGATTTCGACATTTCTTTTGTTCCTGATTGATCTCATGTCTTCTAGGATTGTTGTTGATTGACCTCATGTCTTCTAGGATTGTTTTCCAGGAAAACCTCATCGTTGTTGCTGATCATCTCCCTCAGTTCAAATCCAAGCTGTGAAAGAAGATGTTGTAAATGGATACAGAATTCAATGGCTTGTTCAGAGGTTTCAATCAATTTTGATGAAATTGTCCATATAGAAGTTGTTTTGTATTGTCTTTGCTGCAGTTGGATACATTTCTTCGATATAGAGTCCAACTCGCTCGAGAGCAAAACTTGCAATAAGTGCAGAATTTTTTGCTCCTAATATTTGACGCTGAATTTCATGTAATCTCAGCCATTTTCAGATCATCGCTGAGCGCCAATTGGCAGAGGTTTTGTCTTCTTTTGCCCTTCATCGGTTCACTAACTACGCATTCTAGTTCTGTTATATCAACTAAGTGTTCACTTCGTGTTCTTTCCTACTTTGTAGTCCAATGGGCGTTGCAACTCATAAGCAACTTGGACAAAGATGATATCATTTTTCGCCAAGTGGAAGCTTTTTTGGGATGAAACACTCAAGTGATTGAAACTTTGCGTCAGCTGGTGTTTCCCTGTAACATTGAGGTGTGTGCGAACACTTCCAGTTAATGCACTTTTTGAAGGTAGTCCATTTATTTTGAAAGGAATTTTTTCCGTCTTTTTCCAGGAAAACCTCATTCTTTTTGCTAATCATCTCAATCAGTTCAAATCCAAGCTGTGAGAGAAGGTGATGTAACTGACTAAAGACTTCAATGGTTTATTCAGAGGTTTCGATCTTTCTGATGAAATTGTTCATATAGAAACTGTTCTGTTTTGTCTTTGCTGCGGTTGGATACATTTCTTCGATATCAAGTCCCACTCGGTTGCAAGCAAAACTTGCGGAATGTGGAGAACTCGCAGCTCCAAATACTTGACGTTCAGTTTCATGTATTTTCAGCCACTTTCACATTTACGCTGATGGCGCAACAACAAAAATTTTGTCTTCGTTTGCCCATCATCGACTACACATCCGTTTGCCCATCCATTGACTACACATCATAGTTCTGTTAGAACGACTAAGTTTTCACTTCGTTCTCTTCCCAATGTTTCAGTCCAATGGGTTTGCAACTCATAAGCATCTCGATCAAAGATGATGCCAATTTTTGTCAAACTGACGCTTTTGTTGGGTAAAACACTCAAGTGAACGAAGCTTTGCGTCATCTTGTTGTAGTCGATGTTTGTGTTTCCCTATGATTTTGCGGGGTATGCAAACGCTTTGAGTAAATGCACTTTTCAATGCAGTCCGCTTTTGAAAGGAATCTTTTCCTTCTTCAGATCCTTTGTTGCGTGTATGCCAGTTATGCTAAGCGTGACGTCACCGCCTTGCTCGCGCTACTTCTCTCGCACACGTTGACCGATGAAAGAAACCGTTGATTCACTGTTCAGGAAAGCATAAGTGTACGGCCTCCTGCCACCGCTATATATTGAGAGAGGAACTATTTGAGGAAAAGTCAAAACTTTGTTATCTTGATTGATTGGTTGTGCACTTGAATTGATCGCGTGATTGCCCTCGTCTATTTGGTTTTCTGGGTGAGGCAATTGATTTGGCTTCTGGTTAATTCCATCTATGCCGCATGCTTTATTTTCACAATCTTTGATTGCTTGTTTCCCCCAACATAGTTAATAAAATCGTTGTTTATGCTGAGTACGGATCATTCATACTGCTCCGTACGGATCGCTCACACTCATGTTCCTAAATAACGGACAGTTCAAAAATTTGTGAGTGCCAGCAGCTAGCGGGCAGTGATCTTCTGCTTCGCTTCGTTCAAATTCGACATAGCACCGAAGTTCGATAACTTTGAGAACAGTTTGTATCTACTCGCGTTCCTTCCTTCTTCCTCTTATCTCTCTCGTTTGAAAACAGAAAACCCTTCATGCACGAATGCACGAAAGCATTACTTGATAGCCCTTTTCCGGTCAGATCAGGCAGTCTTCATCCTTATCTTCAACTTAGAGCCAACACTTCTCTTTGCGATTTTGTCGCAACTTATGCACTGCCATATTCAGCTTTGAACTTAATTGCAGATCAACAATTTGTTTGATTTTTTTAGAACATTCAGAAAATTCGATACCATGACCGCAACATTTGTCCAACCTGATAAGTCCTGAGGCGTCACTAAACTTGCCTTGCGGTGACTCGCCAGCTGTGCATCGATAATCACATGAGGCCTTCCAAATTTCCAATCCAGAATTCTCCTAGGCGCACCATAAAATTTTCCACAGTAACCCATTCCAGAAACTTCTGTATTGGCCGTGCCATTTAACAGTCTTCCGATTGCAAGTATTTCTGAGTCTGCTTTGGTCTTTGATCCACTGTAGCAATGAAAATTGATTAGTCCTGCATTTGAGAAGTTTTTCATCGAAATTATTGCACTTCAGTTTTGGTAGGCTACTGCTACATGAACAACCAGTTGTATCATAACCAACTCTCGGGGAAGCGCCCCGGTCTTCAACACTTGAATAACGATTGTGATTCGATACTTTGAAAAGTGACCCTTCCTGTTCAGTTCAGAAATTGCTTTGAAGCCTGCTCTTTATCATTCTGATGATAGAGTGCTTACACTTCTACTGGCTCAATACGAGACATCTCCTTTTTTGGAGTCCAGCTGAAAGTTGATTTGTCGCGTGCACTGTTTGAGTAAGACTGAGCTTCTCTAAAGCATTTCTTTGCACATACGCTCTGGTTCTCAATCTTCTTCTTATAGTTGATGATCAGTTTTGAGTTCTTGCGATTGCATTTCTAGCTTTACTTTCCTGTGTTCAAAATTTGCCTGCTTGAGTAGCAATTTCGTTTCAAACTCGATATTGAACTTCTTCATCCATTCTTCACGCTTTCGTCTTGTTGAAGATGTTTCGGAAACGATTTTGGTATTTGGACTGTTCGCTTTTACTCCGTTTTGCAAAGTTTGAGCCATCAATTGTCCGTCTGATAATTGTTTTGCCGCACTTTCGTTCACTGATTTTGGCTGCTTTGCTCTGCGTTGATTGTTGGTTGCGCGCCTTCACTTATATATGCCAGCCACTGAAAGTACAAATTTGCTCAGCACTCCTTTGCGTGATTTAGATGCTCTTCGAGAAGTCTTGGTGGGTAGGGCTCCAGATTGTTTGGACGCCGCAACTGTTGAGGGATTTTTTCCTCTTGAAGTTTAACAGTCTATCGAAGAAGAGTCTTCATTTTGTGTCCTTCTGATTCTTCAATTTTTTGTAGCCATGAATTCGTTTAGTGTTTAATACTTTCATTAAATCTTGATTACTTCATGTCGTATTTGTTAGATTTTGCGCGAAGATGTTCTCTTGCCTATTCTTTTTTGAGCAATGTTCGTTTATACTTCATTATTCTTAATGAATTGCACTTTTGTCCTGCCTCGCTGGAGTTTCGCTGTTGATTCGTTCAATATTCGTTATGTGTGCATTTGACAATCTCTTCATCAGGTTGGACCTCAACTGGCCTTCCTCTGTACGAGTCGGCGGACCAAATGTAACGGCTGATCTCCCACTGTTGACCAAGAAATCTGTAGACCGAACAGTTCGTTTTTGACTCAAATCTTTCCGGATGTAAGGCTCCTGCAGTTCGCTTTTGTAACTCTAAGTATGAATATTCTTACCGCTGCATTTAAAAAATAGTTTGAGCATTTGCTTATGTTACCTTTTTCAATATTGATTTGGACTGGGTTTACTACAGATCACAGAAAATAGGATCTTTCTATGTATACACGTTGACACCAACGTCTTATAGTGTTTCGTATTTTGCACTCACTAGTCAAAATAATAGAAGATGCTGTAGCAACAGTTCAATTTCACCTCATACTTGACAGAGTAAAAGAGAATTTTACTCCGCGGGAGTTGTGCTCCACTATGCACTATATGCCAATTTTGTTAAACATAACAATTGATTTTTGACTGATTCTTGGGTAGTTAATCGAGCTATATTTTTACGCAGCTCCCTCTGCTCTGCAAGTCGTTTTTCAACCGTTGATCGGTTGAAGACGGCGGTAGGATAACTTCAGTTTTCCTTTTCCAGTCAGGAAAATCGACGTCAGGAAATATTGTTAACAATGCCAACCAATTTTCTAAATTTATATTTATGACAAGATATGTCTAATATAGAACTGGATTTGTTTGCTTATTAAATATGGAAGTTTTAGTTAGGCTGGGCCTTGACGTCTTGCAAGAATAAGTCTACTGATTTTGAAATATTTTTAGTCCTCTGATCTCCGTCTCGGTTGCCTCTTTGTTGTAATAAGTAGATTTGAAAAACTTGCAGGGGGGTCTGCATAAAACAGGCGATTGCTCACACTATATAAAAGGCAATTCACTCTTTAGTGTTTTAAATGTTTTCAGAAAGGACACCATTGATCCTAATGATCCTTCTCAGATTCCTACTTATCAAAGTATATAATGATGGAACTCATGTTTCTTCTGGGAGAGGAGATAAATTATATTGTTAGTCCATGCACAATTATCAAATACTTAAACGGCACTTTTGAATACTGTGAGACTTGTTGAGATATAAATGGATTTAATTCGTATCTAGAGAACCAATGACCTAGTCTTTCAGAAATGCCTCAGTCAATTTTTTTGCTTGTCTACTAGTCATTTGTTTACCAAAAGCAACGAAAGTGCATTCGAAAGTTAGAAAACAATTTTATAGTTTCCTTAGCGTGACTTAGATAGAAGTTTCACTGAGTTTAGGGAAACAAGTGCTACGATGTTTGTCTGCACGTCTTCTTCCAGCAGTTAATTCGAAATCGTTTTCTGTAAGATATCCCCTAAAGGGTTTCATTTTGCACTCATTTCGCTGTACTTTCCTCAGTATTTTTATCAACTCATAGATGTGTAGTTCATTACTGTTATAGATTTCATTCTTCTTGATCAATTTTGAAAGGGAATCAAATGTTCTCTTAAAAACCATAATCTTAAGTAAACTGTTTATTTTTTCACCGGTGTCATGTAGAATACCGTTGTTTGTCGCTTCGTAAGCTGCCACATTGTATCGAATTTTTGGCTGAAGATATTTTTTGAATACTTTATTAATCTAAAATTTTCTTAGAAATTTACTCAGACGGTAGATAATAGCAGTGAACTGTTTTCGTCTTTTGTAAATAAAAGCCGTTTTTCTTGAACTATAGCTGACGATCAACGATGACAAGTGGGTACTTAACCTTGTTTATTTTTTCCACTGCTTCAGAGCTCCTTGAGAAGCTGCTTAATTTTGTGTTGCAATTTTTCCTGTGGTCATAGTCCGCTTCTTATTTACAATCAATGTTAGTATACTTTGAAAGAACCAATTTCAAGCATTTGTTAATGCCCTTTGAGGGTTTTTTTAATCTATTTCGTTCTCGTAAATTTGGTTTTTACAGCAGTATCATCGAAATAGATATTTTCATTTTTTTCTTCATGGTTACACGCGACGTCATTTACACACAGAACGAAGAGCAGTGGCTCAGTAACGAAACTTTGCGAGGAACGCCATGTGTTTTCTTTTTTGGTTTCGAAGTTTTCTGTTCTTTAAAAACTGAATTCCGTCGTGTAGGTACGATACGATTAAACTTAATACTTCCCCCTCAATACACAATCTGAACATTTCTGTAGGAAGATGCCTTCATCAGTTGTGTCTAATTGTTTATTCAAGTCTAAGAAGGTTTTTTTGTTGTCGCTAGAACCTTCTATTTTACTCAATTTGATATCTTCTAACAGAGTAACAATGGCGTTTTGCAGTTTTGTGACTTGATCGGAATCCAAATTGTTTACATGATAGCGGTTATATATTGTGTCATAAGAGACTATAATGCTTTCGTTGGTACGATTCTTAATCAACTTCACAGAATCTCGCATGATTGTTGCAGGTTTTACCAGGAAATCGTATATGACCCTAGAAAAAAACCAGGAAATCATAAAAAATTTGTCCGTGGAACAGAATTTATAATTCTTCTTTTTTATTCAACAACAGGCGCTTCTGCATTTTTTCGCGTTTGGCTTGTGACGCTCAAATATACCCCTACATATAATAGGAAGATTTCAAATATTGGCTTCCACTTTAATTTTAAAACCGGTCTGTCTATGTGACTAAAACTTCAATATTTTGAATTAAGGTTACGTCAGTATTGAGGTATAGAATCTAACTGTAATGGCGTAGTGTTAATTCAAATACGTTCTGAGTCCATTAAAGAGGAATATTCATCCATGTTCTACGTTTCAATTGCGATTTTGTATAATAGCTATGAGTGCATGTAACCTGATCCAAAAATAAAAAATAAAAATTTTTGTCCTCTCAAGTTTTTCGTCAGATAGAAAAACAAAAAACAGAAAGCTGGTTGCTATTAGTACTGACAACAGCCGATCATACACTCAGGTTGAGGTGAGGACCAAAAAATTGTCTCTATAGTCATCAGACTGTGTCAGACAAAGGTGACCTCTGATCACGCCTACCCAGACCAAAGAAACCTCTGATCAGACAGAACATCGTGCGCTCGAAACTCTGAGTGCGCTCGACGTACGCTTGAAAGCCTCCTCTCCTCAGACTATCGTCCGGTCAAAATTCACTCCATATCAGACTAATGTGCGCTCGAATCAATCTGTGAGCAGACTCAAGTGCTCTCCAAACCGCCTCTGATCAGACTCAAAAGGGTTCAAATTTTCCTTTGATCAGACTCAAAAGCGTTCAAGTTTGCCTCTGATCAGACTCGCGAATTCTGTATCAAAATTTTGAAACTAATTTTTCTGAATCGCACTCGCTCTTTACATAGCCATGGTAACAATTTATAACCTAGGTTAGGCAGAGTAATGGTCTCAGAACTTGAATATTTCCTTAATTAAACCTCAGTTCTGCATAACTCCGTCAGTTAACTAATCGCTTATTGAATCAATTGTTCTCTTAAAAACCATGATCTTAAGTAAACTGTTTATTTTTTCACCGGTGTAATGTAGAATACCGTTGTTTGTCGCTTCGTAAGCTACCACATTATATCGAATTTCTGGCTGAAGATATTTTTTGAATACTTTATTAATCTAAAATTTTCTTTGAAATTTACTCAGACGGTAGATAATAGCAGTGAACTGTTTTCGTCTTTTGTAAATAAAAGCCGTTTTTCTTGAACTATAGCTGACGATCAACGATGACAAGTGGGTACTTAATCTTGTTTATTTTTTCCACTGCTTCAGAGCTCCTTGAGAAGCTGCTTAATTTTGTGTTGCAATTTTTCCAGTGGTCATAGTCCGCTTCTTATTTACAATCAATGTTAGTATACTTTGAAAGAACCACTTTCAAGCATTTGCTAATGCCCTTTGAGGGTTTTTTTTAAATCTATTTCGTTCTCGTAAATTTGGTTTTTACAGCAGTATTATCAAAATAGATATTTTCATTTTTTCTTCATGGTTACACGCGACGTCATTTACACACGTCGCGAATTCTGTATCAAAATTTTGAAACTAATTTTTCTGAATCGCACTCGCTCTTTACATAGCCATGGTAACAATTTATAACCTAGGTTAGGCAGAGTAATGGTCTCAGAACTTGAATATTTCCTTAATTAAACCTCAGTTCTGCATAACTCCGTCAGTTAACTAATCGCTTATTGTAAAGCTTAACACCTTCTGCAATTCAACAAATTCATTATATATCTTTTGTGACCTTCTCAGTTTTTCAAAACTAAAAACGGTCTCAATTTTTATCGTAAATTTGGGTCTTTAAATGTGTAAAGTCTTTAAATTTCATGAATATGTTCCTACAATTGACTTCTTGCAACTGCTTGAACTTCTCAAAAAAACGCAAAATGCTAACATAAATTATGGCGAATCTTCAAGATAATTTTTTTGAAAATTGGGCCTTGACAAACCATTTTAAAAATGATGTTTAAGATTTTTACAAGGCACGAGCTTAAAAAATTTTTAAAAAAAAAGACTCAAGAAAAATTTAAAACCACAATTAATGTTTTTGTACCTCAGTTTAACATTTGGAGCTTCTGCAGTAGTGTTTTATGAGCGAAACCAAAATAATCGTACAATATAGCTTGTAATGTTAATTACTAACATTTTTCTTTCGCAGGAAAATAATGCAATGAATTGCTTCAAACGAGTATTAAAGCGCTAACTGTTGCTATTTTTAATCCAAAAGAAATACTATTAATGTTTCTAGTTGACGACCACATTACAACCAGCGAAAAAAGCAAAAACAAAACCATCAAAAAGATTAAACAACTATCTCGATGTTTTTCAGATGTAGTTTTATCAAGCATAGCTGTGCTTTTGAACATAAATTATACAGTTGAATTACACTTTCAAGAGCCACTAAAAATTCATGGTTTTCAAAATGCAATCTTATCAAATACAGCTAAGAACAAACTCTGCGCATCAATTTTTTACTCAAAATTTGTTCTGGATCTTCTTTAATGTTTAGAACCCAATATCTAATGGACGTTGATAATTGACGTGAGATGAATAAGCAATAATTATGCGAAATTTTGAAAAGACTAGAGATAGAGTTTTTGAGATATAGTTTTATCAGGCATAGCTGTTCTTTTGAACATAAATTTGTAAATTGGATTCGAATATCAGTGGCCAATAAAAATTCGTGGTTTTAAAAGTGCAATCGAAACAAATACAGCCGAGAAAAAATTTTGCGCATCAATAGTTTACTGCTAAATTGTTCTGGATCTGCTTTCATGTTTAGAACCCAATATCTAGTGGTCGCGAATAAATGAAGTGAGATGGATAATCAATAGCTCTGTAAAATTTTGAAAAAAATGCATTGTTTGATAAGGATAAAAATGGATTGAAAAAAATTGTGTTGTGAAAATTTGGTTG
>NC_134478.1:20839448-20915961 GCF_964194025.1 Convolutriloba macropyga | reverse complement strand
CTACAAAAAAACTCACATGCATTTTCCTCAAACTGCCTTTCTTCTTGGTACTTCGAGTTTTCATAAAATATTTGTGATTTTTGCATGTTTGCCTACTTTTTTTAGATTTCTGTTTTTTTCACTGTATCACATTTAATGGGCGGTTCTGTTTCCATGTGAAAAAAAAAGCATTCAAGAAAATTTATTGTTCGTCGTGAACAGCTTAATGTTTAATTGGCTGGGACACCGTTATCTTGCAAATTCTGATTTTTTTTAAAAATTTTTGCCTATACTTGTCGTTCTTTTGTAGTCTCATGACATAACCCAGATAATGAAAGGCCTCAATCACGTTCTATGGAGGTATCAAAAAATCTATCAAAGATTTCACCAAAAAATAAAGTTTTTAATCGGTTTGACATTAATTTTTTGCAAAAAAAATGTCACATGTTTTTTTAAAGTTTGCACTTTTGCTCTTTTCTTGTCGACTTGTTAGCAGTTGCATTGAGGAAAAAACCATATTTTTCCCCAACGAAGTACAGTTTTCTTTTTCTTTAGTTTAATTTTTATCTGATGCCATTTTCGTTTGTTTATTAATGGTTTTTAAAAAATGGTCAACGAGTTTTGGTCCTAATTAATATTTTTAAATTTTTGATTTTTATCGCTGTCTTTTCTGGTAGTCACAACAATGACAGGTCTAATCGGCCTTCTAAGGTATATTGTTTTTATTTATTTACTGGTTTGTAGAACGATAAGTATTTTTTTATTCTTCCTCATTTGGTAGGCAATTAAGTGAAAAATGGAGATGAACGGGGTCGGAACATCATGTGTGAACGCACATAACCGAGCCTCCTTGTTGGAGTTTGTAAGTCGGATGGTAAACTTGTAAAACTTTTTAGTTAAAGGTTTAGCTTAATAGAACTCGTTATTTATTTAGCAGAAAAGATCATGTAAATTGTTTATCGCATTATAAGAGCTTGAAGGAATCTGGTAGGATTCTGTAAGTTAAACACGCAGTCTCGAACTGGGATCTCTCTGGGGGGGGGGGGGAGGAGGAATAAACTGAGCCCACTGAGCTGGGGGCACAAATGAAAAAGCCCCAGCTGGCAGAAATAATCGAATTTCTTTGGGTTGTTGTAAATTAGTGACATATTTACAAAGAAAAGTTTTGAAAAATGATAAAATTGACCGTGGAATTAAAGGTTGCTGTCACTAATTTGACGTCTAACAAGTTTCGAAAGACCTCAGCGTAGAGATATTTTAATGAAAGTTCTAATAATCTATTCAACTGAATGACATTCAAGATCAATAAAACACTCAGTGCCCGTAAAACCCAATTTACTCAAACTTATTACACATTCACAAACTTATTACCACAATTTCATCATGCCGCCTTTTTACCTACCTTACTGATTTTTGCTAACATACAGCGCGTCTTCTATGTTCTTTTTACGCAAATTTTGGGTCGTGTATATTTGCGAAATATTATTTTGCGCCTGCGAAATATTATTTGCGCCTGTTGTAATGTTATCGGAACGTTGTTTTTAAAGACTATCCATATCATAAACTCTAAGATGAGGTAAAACGCGCATAATTTTAAGCAGATTAAGGAAACATCACCTTTTAACACCTTTAAAAAAGACACGCCTAATTTTTGGGCTAAAAATAGGAACTGCAGTTTAGCATAAGACTTGTTGATACACTTTCAAAACTTAAATACTCGTCATTAAATCAGGGTTGAAAGGAAGTTGAGAAGGGGGAGGGCTTTAAGGGTGGCGCCCAATAAAGTGAAGCTGATTGAAATGGAGGTCCCGGGGGTGTAAAGTGTGAAAATACTATACGCTTGACAAGCCAAGAAATCCAATTTCACGTGGATAAATTCATGGGATTATGGTGGCATAAATAGTTGGAATATTAATGTTTTTATGATTCAAGTTGCATTTGGAAACCATTACGTAAAACGAAATCATGATTATAAAGGGGGTTGTTAAGTTGGCGTGCTTTTAAAAGCTTAGACGCAAACCCGATCTTACACATCCAGCTAATCCGTATTTGGTAATTACTGAACAAAACAACCTGAGAAACACTGAAATTCCAATAAACCATTCAAGGCAATTTCAAAACAGTATACCACCAAAAAACTCAATATCGCTGAATGATTCAATGCTTTCACATTTAAGTCAAGAATCTGATAGAGCAAGCATAGCATTTTAAAGTATGAAATATCATGATGGCATTTAACTAAAAAACATAAGCCAAATGTTTTAAGCGTGCATCCATAACAATCAAAAACAACAAGGCACGTATTTTTCTATGTTATATTTCAGCATCAAGCGATCTGTCAAACTAATCTGTGAAATAATCTGTAAACGCACATACTAGTGGGGTAGGGGATTAATTTACAATTTTAACTGTTCAATTCTTTATTGTTAATTATCATTTAAAACTATTTGAACGGATTTAAAAAGTCAACCATAAGCAAATATCCAATAAGTTTATTAATTTTCAATTGATAAACGAAATTGAATAACATCAGAAATATTAAATTTTTTTTGGATTTTCATGAAATTGAATAAAGTCATAAAATTTTTCTCAAAACAAACTAATGTCAGTAATAGTTAGCCAAGTCTTGAACAGCAGTAAGTGGTTGGTCAACTATACTAAAATTTTACAAAAATCTATACATTAGCCACTAATTAAAGACAAGATATATCCTAGTTTAAATCTGGTGATAGCAAGATAACATGAAATCAGCAACAAAAAATTAATTTTAGCAGTCGACTTATCAAAAGACTCAAATAATTCAAAAATAGCCAGATCATACAGTCTCAAAATACAATGTCTAGATTGTCTCAAAATACAATGTGTGCGGGCGTCAATAGTAAAAAACAAGCATGACCCACCAGTAAAAAAAGTTAATAAAAAGATTAAGTAAAACTAACTAATTGTACTGCACTCAGAATCTGTTCACCGCCATTAGAGCAACTCTTTGCTCGTTACATTGACTCTATGTCAACACCACTATGAGAGTAACGATTGGGAACTTGTGGGTTGCGACCTCACAATTTGTTAATTGATTTCAAACCTGTGCTCTCTCTCTCTCTCTCTCTCTCTCTCTCTCTCTCTCTCTCTCTCTCCGCTGAGCAAACTGGTCCACACAACGAGAGTCTTACTATACGCTCTTAACTTGAACTATCGTTTAAGGTCCATCTTGTGACCACAACTTACATACTAGAGTGTATGCACTAACAACTATCATTTTCAGTTAGCAGAGGTCTGATCAACCTGTCAATATTTTGACAGGTCTTAATTTTACCTTAAATCTATCCCTACAACCAAAAGTAGAATTTATTTTTTTTTACTTCAGATCAATTAGGATTTAAATTGTGCAAAATGGCATTTTATTTTGAATTTTTCAAAAATCACTTATTTTTCTATATATTTTTAGTTGTTTGTAATTACCCAAGAACCATGTATTGGAATTGGGTTGTCTCACTTAGCTACAACCTTGTATCAACCAGCCAAGGCATTCAGTGCAGTTTTAAGATATTTAAATGAAATTACTTTTTTATGACATTTTCATTCTAGCACAAAGCGATTGTGAGATGTTATGTTCTAGACGCAAGATCAAATCTTGTTGGAGCACAGAACTTAGTCGTAAGAAGGACTAAGGATCTTGAAACAACGGTGCTTGCAACCTATTACAAGGTACAATGACCGAAGGGAACGATGTTCTTAGTTATTTATTGAACCAAGAAATTTAAAAAGGATGCGTTTATGGTAAAACTTTAGAAACAATTAAGTTAAGGTTTTTGTTTGTGAGAGAACGTGACTAGAAACCGAAAGGTTTTAGTCAAAAAAGGGAAGAAGTTAGGAAATTGTTTATTGATTTTTTGGTAAAAATATACTTTTTTTGGTATATTTACAGTAAATTTCCAAAAATTTTGGTGATTGTTGAATATTTACAAAAAAAGGGCCAAGAAAGCGTGCCTGACTAAAAGTCCTTAACAAGAGTTTGCCAAAAATTGCGCTAAATTTTTACCTGGTTAACCCAGCCAAAATTGGATTTCTGTACTTGAGAGCAATGTTTCGAGGCATAGTAAAGAATGAAAGGTTAAAATGAAGTCATGGCATAGAAAAAGTATAAGTTCAAACCGGCTGACGAAAAAAAAGTCATCAGACTCGTAAATTTATGCGATCAAGAAGAAAAACGTGCCTTAATCAAATCACGAAAAAAAGAACTAGAGAGAAATCATCGTGACTTTCATAAAGTTTACCTGACAAATACTATAACTACTTGATGTCTGTCACACAGACGTGCCTTCGCATTGACGATGTTGTACATATTAAACTCATTTTACTTCAGAGCAGAAAAATTCGTATGCGATGTCCTTATTTTACTGTTGTACCTAATCTTAAAGGACGTTTGTAAGCAGTCAAGTTAAGTTCACTTAGTACCCTCAGTTATTCATATGTCAGTCAGTTGCCCTCTTTCCCGCATCAGAAAAACTATTGTCCATGTGATTTGGATTGCAAATTAAGTACACAATATTGATTGTGTACGACATGGCGCAGCCAGTTGCTCAAAAACGGACCCCACTAGGCATAGAACCCTTTTGGGGAAAACAGAGCTCGAATCCTCTTCTGAAATGGGAGAAGTGGCAAATACAGGCAATTTTGGCCCTCCTAACAAATAAAACATACTTTACACATTCTACTTGACCCGTAAACCCGAGAATGTTTAGTTCCTTTGGAGTCGATCTACGATAACACACTTCAAGCAAATTCTGCTCAATCGAAACGCGAACAACTGGCTAGCAACGTGCAATAGAAAATGAATTGGGAAAATCGCTGCCAATGACAAATAGAAATTGGCGTCATGTGTGGTGACAAACCTTGGAACCAAGCAGATCGAAAAGCCGTCTCTATGTTGTACTGCAGCCTTGGAACAGAAGGAAGGAGGATCGAATGCGGCCGAATATCTCAAGATTGAATCCGGCCGAATATCTCAAGATGGATACATTGACTACTGTTGAACTCTGGCGAACCATGGAGGAAGCATTCATTCGTCCACGTAACATTACTTTTGACAGGTTTAGCTTCTTACAACAAAGCAGTCAAAGAGAGAGTCCATCGAACATTTCCTTGGCAAATTAAAGGAATTATCAGAAAACCCTGAACTTGAAAAACAAAAGAATTCTTTAATCAGAGACCTCTTTATTGCCAACATGCAAGCTTCCAAAATTCGGAAAGAATTATCGAAAGGAACTGTCAAACCTGCTCAAGCATTACGTTTGGCAATTAACTTGGAACTTGGTCAGCAAAACCAATTACAAATAACTAATAGCCAGCGCACTCTACAGGTGAACACCATAAAACCACAATTTTAATTTCGTAACTCAAATCAAAGTCCAAATTTTCAAGCAGAAACTCGGCAGGAAAATCAATTGTGTCGAAGTTGCAACCTCGATTGATCAGCGAGTCATAGAGACAAATGTTTTGCTAGAAGTGGAACCTGTAACAACTGTGGTCTCCAAAACCACATTTCTCGTGTGTGTTGCAAACCCAAATCTACCTCGACAAAAACTACCTGACCCAATGTGAAATCCATTGATGAAAATCACAACTGATAACTCTGTTGATGGTATTCTTAACACAAACCATAATCCAGATTGTTAATCTTACTAAAAAAGTTCGAATGACAACATGGTGGCCAGCTTTGCAAGTAATACCCTGCAGATTGAACCAAAAAAACACTACTCTGCAAATTGGAAAAACAAGGGTGGGTCTTCTCATCGACTTTGGGAGTGTATGCGGTATTTTAAACAAATCAATTGCTACTAAAGTCATTAACAACTCCTCACTGCTTGCTGGCTAACAACGGCACCCTCTAAAGAACTCTAAACTTTTGCGAATGAGCACATACCCGTCATCGGCATTATGCAGACGCCAGTGGAAAGTAATGTTTGGCGAAAGAAAAATGCCGAAATCGTTGCAGATAGAGACGGCCTAGAACAAATAATTTGTAGAGACCTGTTGAATGCAATTGGCATATCAGTTACCCAAAACACTAAACTCAATTGAAGTTAGCATGATCAGCAATATCGCTACTCAATGTCCTCTTAAAACACAAATAGCAAATCAGTTTCCACAACATTTTTCAGGCATTGGTAGATCTAAAATACATATTGTAAAATCAAAATTCCACAAACATTTTTAACCAAAACGTCAAAAAGGCAGAAGAGTACATAATAATCTACAAGACACGGTTAACACTGAAATTAAAAAATTACTCAAAGAAGGACATATAGATAAACTTAATAACTGCTCTGACCAAAATTTTTTTCCCTCATTGTTATTACAGTCAAAAGAGACCAAACTATATAACTAGCCCCAGATTCAAAAGTTCATAATAATCCTCAAAACCAAGTATCAGATTCTAAGTCTTGAAACACTCATTGATACTATATCCCAAAAATTGCAGACTTTAAAAAAGAACCAGCTAACAAATTCTCTAAAAATTTTCTAAAGCAAAATTCTTTACTATAGATTTTAAATACGCCTATAGCCAGTGAAATCTTCATCCCGAAACCACTAAACGTTGCGATTTAAACATTGTAAGTGGTGACATGACAGGCACGTATCGATTCAAAACCGGTTTTCTTGGAGTCATCGATATGCCTGCCGAGTTCCTAAAAGCCATGGACTATTCGCTCATAGGCCTCAAAAAAACTTTCTGTTTCCTTGACGACATCATATTTGTAAGTAAACATTGTGGAAGATCATTTTAAATTAGTTACAAGTTGTCTTAAAAAGTTAGAAGCAGATAATCTTCGCATATTGTTACTAAAATGCCATTTCACCAAACAAGAAATTTCGTGGCTAGGTAATAATTTTACTCAATCTGGATTATTGCCTCTCGAATCTGAAAGTTCTGCCATCCTTATTACACTTGAACCATTTAATACACTTAAATAATACCTTCTTTTCTTGGCTCTGTTGAACTCTGGCCCTTACTTCGTAAATCAACTAAAAATACTTGCTCTGAAGAACATACTGTTAATTTCAACGCTATAAATTCAAGTATCTCAAATCACACAGAAAACAATCAATAAAACCCGCAATTCGAAAAACGCAGAAAATGTGACGCCTCTTGATACGGCCTCAGAGCAGTACTAGAACAACTGAAGTTTAATGGTTGGCAACCATTATCATTTGCTTCTAGATTTTAAACAGTGAAGAAGGACGCTACAGTATTAATGAGCTAGAATTACTTGGAGCAGTCTGGTCTATAGAATATTTTAAGAATTATATTTACGGAAAAAAAATTTTAGTTATGACCGACCATCGAGCTCTTTCAATTTTAAAAGAACACCGATCCAACAAATCAAACAATAGTCGTTTATAAAGACGGTCAGATCGTCTTTCACCTTATCAATTTAAAATAGAACAATTACACGGAGCAAAGATGGGTTTTAGAGACTACAAATCTCGTAATCCAAATTAACCAGCAAAAAGTACTTCAAAATTTGATGAAGAATTTTTAGTTGCTACTTTATCACAAATACAAACGGATGCTAAATCACTACAAAAACAAAAATCTATTTCCGTTTTTCATCCCATTAAACATTATTTAGACATTATACTTAAAACGCAAACACACAAACAACAAAACAACCTGATTATAATGAATAAATATTGAACATAGGTCCTGCACCGCCAGTACTCAAAATTCTAATTCACCCGCAATGAAAAACACTAATTATAAATTGTCCTCCACAAGTTTTCATTCTTAGAAGCAAGCTGATCTGGCTCCGCAAGTATATTTAGATAAAAATATTTAATCACCTGCCCAGCGAAACAAAAAGTATTGTTTCGCTGGGCAGGTGATTAAATATTTTTATTAAATTAATCCCATTTAACCTTTTAAATTTTAATAGTGATCATTCATCTCGATTACGTTTTACTCAAAAGCAATTAAAACTCGCCCAGCAAAGCTCTAATCAAAATATAAAATAAAAAAAAACCAATACCTTAAATACCACTTTTGCATCTCGTATTTCCTTAAAACCAAGTAATTCGTGACTTCCACTGCATATTACAAATACTACTCATTCTATACTACAAAATGAATATGAAATCACGATATCTGAGTCGCGAAATACCAATCAAGCGTCTCTCCCTTGTCAAAATCCATAACATTTTAATGAATTAAGACAATCTAATCTGTCAATCAATGCTAAGTCACACATTCCTTTCCCAATTAACACTATTTTTTTTAAAAATATTTCACGTGCTCAAAAAACAATTAATCAACAGTTGCTTTCCGCCCATTCTCAATCTACAAATCAGTCCGTCACTTATTCTATAAACCCAATTTCAACTTCATCCAAGATGAGCCAAATCTAAGCAATGAAAGGGAAGTCCGTCCCTAAAACGTTATCCAGAACTTCACCCCGCGTATATTTTACAACGGTCACAATGCTAAACACGCCTCAATAATCACCCTATAATTCAAACATCAGTACTCCTCTGACAGACAGCCCTCAAGTTCTGTCATTTGATAATGTGGCCGGCACAAGAACATCACAGCTTCCCTGACGAGCAAAGTTGCAGTACTTAAAGAGGTACTAGACTGCATCATCAGGTTTGATGAAGAACAACTGAAGCAACTCACCCATAGCTGCACAGTTACCGGCGTGATCTTCACGTTACCAGCAGCTGTGTATGTTTGGATGAGAAGGTGCTCATCTCGAACACTTTAAAAGAAGCAGCAATCGAAAACCTCCATGCCATTCACCCAGGGCAGCTGGGGAAAGGTTTGTATTGCACAACACTGTTGGTGGCCATACATGAGCCGCGATCTACTTGTGCACTCAATGCATGGAGTGCAAACATTGCGCTGCAATCGGTAAAATCCTAAAATCGATTATTACCGCTAAGCAATATTAACCAATATAAAACATGCATAACCTGTAATCAAGAATATCAAATAGATTTCGCAGGGCCTATTAATAATGAAAAAGAACATGAAATTTTTATTTTAACATGTATTGACAGATTTTCTAAGTATCCATCCGCAGAAATTTTCGAAAAGGCAACAGCCTTGAATATAAACAAAATTTGAGATAATTATATAAAACTTCAAGGAGTTCCATGTTCTTTGAGAATTGAACAAGCTCGTTGTCTCATAGATAATCAAGTATAAAATTTTTGAATCAAAAATGACAAACTTAATTACAGCCCCAGCAAATGACCATCGGGCAATCGGCTTAGTAGAAAGACTTATTAGTAATATAAGACAACCCCTTCCATGTACAAAAGAAACACATAAGAATTAAATAAATTCGTACACCATTAAAGCAGCTCTTAAGACAATACTGTATCAGCTTTGCATATGCAAACATTAAATTACTGGGATTTCGCCTTTCAAATCTCATTTTGGTCGTTGTGCTAACACTCCGCTTAGCATTATTAGTACAATACCTAAGTATTCCAATTTAAGCTATGATAAAATCCTAAATCACTAGTTGGACGAAGAAGTAGTAACCCCCAATGAAAGTCCCCCTGAAAAACACTGGGGAACATATCGCAGTGAAGAGGAGATGGAACGTAAAATGTGCAAGGCGACGCAAAAGGCAAAAACAAGATAACGAAAAGCCAATGATAACGAGCCTCGCTTCCTCCAACGCCACCCCAACAAACGGTCGGACAAAATTTAGATGGCCCGAACGAAGTGTTGGCCCCTAGATCTTTTGTCCAAAAAACAGAACAATGCACTTCCGTAATCCGCGATCCCTAAAAGTTAGGTATGACAGTTCGCATTAGCGAAATCGCGAAATTCGGTACCAGGAAGGAACGCAAGACAAAACTGCTTCAATACAGAAACAGACGAGGACCCCGCATACTCAAAAAGTCAACTGAGGCCCAAATTGTGAGCCACACGAAAAAATTACAAGAATACCAAAGGGAAATCGTGAAAGAAAAACCGCAAACGGATAATGCAAGCGTACTTTCATCAAACCGATCCAACATTGTTCGCTCAATGCGAGTGCGAATGCCGAGAATTCCGCTAAACCTTGCTCCATCAGAATCAAGTACAGAAAATACGGCCGATCTCGCGCCGCAAACTACAACATCCCACGCCTGGATAAAATCTCGTAACACAAGAGTCAGTCGACCAACCAGTGATCGCAACGCCACCTACTAGCACAGCTCAAGAATTGCAATTACCGTCAACTTCAGTCCCTATAGAGGCCCTTCAGCAATTTTTACCAGTCATCAAAACGAGCAAGAGCCCAGAACATTTGGGATTTGACAACGATGATTCGTCTGGCGAATCAACGAATTCCTGTTCCCTAAACTAGAAGCATTCTAGAAAAAAGAGAAGAGTGGGTGACATTGAGTCGTTACACCCATCTGTTGCACAATCAATTGCGGACACTGCAGCTCAGGTTGAATCAATTTTCGATACATACACATCGCCAGTCATTGGAGAAGTATCACCAACAGATCCTCGCATCCGACCAGCAGATTACAGCCTCAATGAAAATTGATTTATTGATGAGGAGGTTTCACAATAAAACTCGAAACGTTAAACTTGTTAGTTTACTAATCACTAGCTATCATAACCAGTAAATATATCGTTGAAAATTAAGTAAACGGTGAACAAAAATTAATATCTTATCAATATTGTCACTAAAAATTTCAATAGTGCAACTTTTAATTTTTCAAAAATGGGGAGAAGTACATAGTATATTCAGATTATTTTAGTGCAGTAAAAATCTTATACGATGTACTTATTTTATTGTTCTACCTAATCTTGGAAGACAATTATAAGGAGTCATGTTAAGTTCACTTAGTACCCTCAGTTGTTCATGTGTCAATCTGTTGCCTTCTTTCCCGCGTCGGGAAAATTATTGTTTATGTGTTGTGACTTTTACTGATCTATATTAATCTAGTTTTCATTCTCTTTATTCATTTTGCATCTTGCGATCAGTTGCCCAATTTACCTTATTTACTTACAACTGTATTTATATACTTATCAAGCAAAGTAGAAACGTAAAAGATAGGAAATTCGCTGAGCGAATTCTATTTTGAAATTGTGTTGTGCACTCGCCGTGCAAGACAACACAACAGATATACTGATAGTGATTTGGACCGCAAATTGAGTACACAACATTGATTGTGTACGACAGACGAACAACACAGTACTGCTTATTCCTGAACAATTTAGGAGAATGGTGTTTCCCAAAACATTCAAACGTTGGGGCTGGTTTTTATAACCAGGGAAGGATTAACAAATTATTATTTACTGCTTAGTGAAGCTACCCTTCTGAGAACTGAATTGAAGAGACAGGAATTATTTTTAACTTTATTTCTAATCCTGCAACACTTTTGCTGCTTCAGATTTGTTAGAAGCTCTACTTAGAGTAGCATCATCAAAGCTAGACAATGTTTTGTTCTTCCCTTATTGCAAGACTGATCTCCGGCAGATAAAATAAAACCTTTAGATCATTTGAGCGACGTTTGCAAATAGAACAGTTTAATTGTTGCCTAACAATGAGGCCGACAAAAAGTATCTCCTACTCCAAATTGAAGTCAGCCAACATATGCGGAATGGCTATAGAATTTTTCCGATTCTGCATCGAACACTTTCATAACCGCGTTACGCAAAATGATGAGTTGCAGTGAAGAACTGGCAGCTACGTAGATGGAAGCTCGAGTTCCTTGCTTTGATTAGGTCTTTTCAACAAAAATACCCAAAAAGGCAACGCTATTCTATCACAAGTTCTTTAGTGGCCGACAGTTGTATCGCTTCCGCGATGGGAGTCAACTTAGTCTAGCATTTCCAAATTAAAAATGCCTTCCTCAAATGATCAACCAAACTATCTATCCTGTTCATAGCCCCGATTCGATAAGAATTTTCTTTTTCATAGCCCGGAATTGATAAGAAATGCTTAGCAGCCCAAATGAAGGCACGAGTGGAGTGGCTCACATTACCATCAATCTGAGTAAAACATAGCCGGCAGATTGCCGGAAAATAGCCGCGATAGACGCTTGTGGCGTTACATGAATTGAAGGGCTTTTCAAAATTAGGATCTTTTCCGTTTGTGCCCCCTCAGCTTAGTGGGCGCATATTATTTGCACCCCCTAGATGCACGTGCAATATTTGGGGGGGGGCACAAACGGAAAAGATCCCAAAATTGATATTCGAAATCAAAAACTCAAGACTCTAATATTCAAGAATTAGGGCATATGTTTGGCACTACTTAGATGCACACTATTGACCTTTAATAAGTAAATGTTCAAAAAATTGAAAGTTTCATAAGTGAGCTTAGAAGTCATTTTTTTGAGTGAGGTAAGTCATTGAAAAAGTCAATTCAAAGAAGTCACGGTAAGACGAAATAAAAATCTGTTAGACGAAGTAAAAAACATAGCAGGACAAGACCTGGCGTACAATTCAAAGAATTTTCATTAATTGAACAGGACTATGAATGGATTGGGAAAACCATTTAGAAACAAATCCAATCCAAAAAATCGAAAAAAGGAAAAAATCAAAGCGCAATTGCCGCATGTGAACAAAAAACTACTAGCGAGAAACCGAATTTTTGTTCGAACACAGTTTTCTAACTCTACTTCAAATTTAGAGCGAAAAAAATTCACGCCGCAAAACCACTCGCTTTTTCGCTCCACTTCCTGTTTCGGCGTGACCAAAATCACTACTCCAATTTGACTTCGAAAATCATGAAAATGTGTAAACAGATCTTAAAAAAACATTGCCGGAAGAATTCCGGAAACGACTCCAAGTGAAAATTCGTTTAAACGCCATCCAACTACTCATCAAACAAAACGTACCTTCACTAATTTATGATAATCTTGAAACAAAGTCATCAAACAAAAAAGTAAAAACAATAAAATCAAATCTGTTAAAATATGATAAAAAATCTGATCAAATTTTGTTATAAATTGAGATCCTGAAAAAACTAACTCTGCCAAAATAACTTCATCAAAACAACTAATACTTACAAAAACCACTAATGTCAATTTTGAAAAAATACTTTAGGCTAAAATTATGAAAATAGCTCTTAGAAACAACTTTCACTGCATAACTGGAAAAGTTACTAAATTTTTTAATATTTCAAAAACAAATAAATCTAACACAAAAATTCCCTTCAGCCAATAGGGTATCCAGATGCTCGCAAAACAATAGACAAGTCATAATAGGCAAAGAAACAAAAAAAACGAAAGGCTGCAAAAAATTAAGAAAAATAGTTCCAATTTTCGCAATTTTTTTCATATTTCTCAACAAAAAAATGATTCTGACCCACAAAACTGTTACCAATTGTTATCATAAAATTGCTCAAGTAGAAGGGGTTTTTTCAATACCCATTTGAGCCAGTAAAAAAAATAATCGTCAAAAAAACGCAAAAATTAGCCCGAAAATCAGCAAAATACATTAAAAACCTCCGAATTATTATAAAATTCATATGAATTTCCAGAAACCTTCAATTCACTCCCGAAACCAGCCTAAAATTAAAACAAAATCATAATCAAACCTCTTAACCACAATAAATAAAAAAAATGCTTTAAAATGCCGCACGTGAACGAAGAAATTTCGCTCGCTTAGAGAAAATTTTTTCACACATCAATTTCTTGTTCTTTCAAAAACAGCGGTATGAACAAAAACCACTCTTTTCGCTCCGCTCTTCACTTTTGTTCAGCGCCAAAATCACTCCAAATTTTTTCACGCGTTTCATTTGCGGCTTCAAAAATCACTCCAATGAAATTGACTAAAAAAGGACTTCTCCAATACTCCTCTTGGAGTCGTAAAAAGACAGCGCCCCAAAACAATTGAAATTCTTTGAATTTTAAAAAATTTAGGAGCGCTATAACAGCCGCCTAGAATTGAGGACGCGGCTATTAATCAACGGAAGTCCTATGTCTCGGACACTTGCACACGGAATGTGACGACTGGAAATAGGACCACGGAGATGATATTTTTATGTTCTCTTCTATAGGTTTTTGGAAACATAAAGAATGCGTTTGACACGATAGCTCAGGAATACAGTTAACAATTTGAAAAGTATACTCTCAGATCATGGAGGTAGAGCTCCACGTAAATTGATTTTTCAACGGAATAACGATTAAAACATAGCCGGCAGATTGCCGGAATAGCTGCGAAAGAATAGACCTGCGTGCCATATAATAGAGATAAACAGATACAGATCTAAATTGAAAAAAAATCGACGCCGCTCAAAAAAACTAGGTAAAAAACATTATGCGATAAATTAATAAAGCTTGTTGAAATGCATTCCTCAGACTGCCTTTTATTAGGGACATTTACTGCACATATGAGTTCCTCTGACCTTAAACAAATTCGAATTAAACTTAAGTTTTAAAGTGCAGAAGTCATTTTTTTTATTAAGTCACGTATGATCAAAATCTAATCACGCAAATAGCATAAAAACTTTTGCTAAAGAGAGTGAGAAATGACGTCACGCGCCCAAATGCCGTTATTGAGAGGACGACGTCATTCAGAAAATTTGACTTCTTCAGCATTGCTGTGTGAACAAATGTAAAACGAAAAAAGAGCGTCAGACGACGAAACAAAAAAAAACATAGCAGGACAAGTCCTGACGTACAATTCAAAGAACTTTCAGTGACTAAACAAAAAACTAGACCTGAAATGAACTATGGATGGATTGGGAAAACCATTTAGAAAAAATCCGATCGAAAAAATAGTAAAAACCAAAAAAATGACGCATGTGAACAAAAAAAAAACACTAGCGAGAAACCGAATTTTTGTTCAAACACCGTTTTCTAACTCTACTTCAAATTTAGAGCGAACAAAAATTCACGCTGCAAAACCACTCGCTTTTCCGCTCCACTTCCTGTTTCGGCGTGACCAAAATCACTACTCCAATTTGACTTCAAAAATCATGAAAATGTGTGAACAGATCTTTAAAAAAAGACAGCGCCCCAATACAATTCAAATTCTTTGATGTGTAAAAAAATCAAGAGCACCGCAATATAGCTACGCTCAGCTTACAGCTTCGCAGCTATAATAAAAAAGATGTCCCTTGGGAAATGACAAGCCTCAAGCTGCCCATGCTCAGAAATTCTCAAATAACACCAGCTTTCAAGTCGAGCCTTTTGAACATTGCCGCACTGCGCCCACAAAAGTTTGACATGGGCACATATTGGGGCTAAAGCTGTCTTTAAAAGAAACGCATCAGATTCGTCGTAGAAAGAAAAGCGAAATACATTATAGCAGCCTGAGATTATTTTGCTCCCTTTTGTACAGCATTGATGACTCCCAAGGAAAATTTTGCAAAATTAGTTAAAGATTGCAGGGGAAAATTAGATATTGTTGCACTAAAACCAGCATCCAAAATTGCTATTCATTTTCATTAATTGCTTCGTGCTAAAATTTTGCTGCAGAAATAAAGAACCATAATTTTAAGGTTTCAAAGATCCAAAATGCCAATACAAATTTACTTCCTTTCTTTTGAGAGAAATCAAACACCATAGAAGTTTAATTGTTTCAATGCAAAGGGTTCAAAATTTGTTAAATGTTCCGCCAAAGGGGAGCTTTTTTTATTACGTTTAGCCTTTTAATCTACGCCACTGGGCTCCACTTTTTCTCCAGAAAAATTTCCCTGGATATGACAATCTCGGATGTTAAACTTATGACACTGTTTAGAATCTCTGGTTTACCAGACACTTTGTATCACCAGTTTGTCGTTATGCTTACATACTCATTCCTCATATTAACAAAAAATCCAAAATCCACCACACCTGTTTCTCATGAATACATTTGTAAAAAGTACAATATCAAGTCATTTATACACAGATGCATTTAACGATCAATAACCTCAAACAACATTTATGATCACTGACATCAACTTAAAATGCGTTTGAAAGCTTCACAGACTTCAATGAGTCACAAAATGTCAATAATTCACTCGAACAACTAACTCTTTCACGTAATCTTTAGATAAATGAATGACATTAAGATATATATTTAATTTATTATCATATCACAAGGAACAACATCCAAACCCCACAATGGCAGATAAAGCAAATAAGATCGTAAATTAATTTAGTTCAAAATAAAATACCACTTTTCAGTTGCAATGCAGATAATACAATGACAATTAAGCAGGAATAATTGGAGACTATACATCAGAATCAGATGAATGAAGAATTAATTCAATTTCGCATGATTGAAATGTGATGTTTTGGCAAAACGAGGCAAAGATTACAAATAACTGGACATTTTTCTTTCGATCGATTTCACCAATAGAAAATATTATTTTCGATACCATTGAATGACACACAAAACATCAATCTATGCAACCATGAAACGCAAGAGCAACGGAAACCATATTTCCACACACAAACTTTCAACACAATCGGCTTTGCAATTAGCAAAATAGCAACTAATATATACTAATTCAAGCTATATTTCGTCGGTATTCCTGCCCCGAAAGTATCAAAAAGAGAACAGAATTATACTTCTTCCAGGAAAAATTAAAGTAAAACGACACCTGTAACAGCTTACAAGACTTCAAGTTAGTTAGCATCAAACAATAGTAACCTAAAACCGTCAGCAATGCTTAAAAAACACAATCTTGACATGAGATAGCTATACACATACTTAGGAATACATCATTCAGTTCAAGTTGCTATTGTTCCTCATAGCACTCATTGTTTCTACATTTTTGCATATCTCGCATTAGTCGCATATTCTTTTTTTCTTTCACTGTTCCCTGATTTTCAGTTCTCCTTCTTAGACTTCTTCGGTTTGGGGGTATTGTTGACCTTGGGCGACTTTCTCACATGTGCCGGCAGCCATTCGTCCACGAATACTCCATTTTTGTGAGCGGTGCCCTTCTCCACGTATTTTTTACCACCTAAACACCCAAAATATACCAATGACATCAGAAAAGACAATTTGCTCACAAACGCCGGATAACGGCGAGGGGTGGTTATCGTGATTTGTCTTTGTCGTCAAGCACATTTAAATATTGTCATCAAGCACATGTACGTTTACTATATACTTTTTCACAGTCATTCTCACTCTGTGACGTATCACTGCCTGTCAAATTCCGATTTTCTGGTATCACGCATTCTATATTTTGAAACTATTCCCTCCAAAATTTGTGCCCGTACTTTTTGGATGGAAGAGGTAAACAAATCTAAGATAAACTTAAGCATCCAATAGATTGCCAAAATAATACCGAAATAGATGGACTGGCCGTTATTGTAAAACTATTGTAAAGTACAAACTTAACCAACTAACGTCGGAAAACTTGATCTCGACCGGTTATGACCACTATTCGGATTTACACTGAAAAATGACACCAATTTTGGCGCACATTGAACTTGAATTTTATTACTGAACTGCCGTCACTTGAGTTCCTTCTGCTGCTTAAAATTATGAATGAGACAAATTTAAAACATAGAAGACTGAACGTCGGAAGAATTGCTCTCGAACAACTAGTAGGAGCTTTAATCAATTGCAGCCTGCTTCAGTCTGGGGGGGGGGGGGCGAAATGGGACTAAGAAGTTCAATAGTGGGCTTCAAATAAACACATTAGAGGTTAATATATACCAGTATTAAGATTTAAAGTGAAAAATGGCACCAATTTCGGCAGAATTTTCATTTGACATTGAGTATTAAATTGCCGCCAATTGAGTTCAGCTGCTTGAAATTGCGATTGAGAGGGAATTTTAGATTACGCAAAACGCAAAAGGCCAAGGGCTTAGTTAAAACGCCAAGATATACCTGGCTGGATATCCGATACGATTCCAAGATTCGCGCAATTTAACGGTTGGTGTGACCAGGGTAGGTAGGTGGAGGGTTTCGGTAGTTTCAATATGGAGAATGGAATGTATTGGGAAGCAAACTTCTCAAAATGACAATTCGACCATGAGTATTAACATCCATTCTGAATTACCACATATTACAAACTTAGCTACAGTCGAAGTCCATAAATCGAAAACGGCAGTAAACATTCTTCAACAGAAGCCAGTTTTCGAAAACAAAGAAGTCGAAAATCAAGTCAGGAACAAACGCTTCAGCTAAAAAAACCTGTAGAATACCACTACGCCTCTTGGAGTCGTTAAAGACCCACACATGTTTACAAAAAACTTCTTCCAGGTTCTTTTGAAAGCAAAAAACCTTAAAAAAGCTATTCAAAACATAGCCAGCAGATTGCTAGGCAAGGCCATATTAGACTGTTGAGGCTCCTAGTTTAAAAGGACCACCTAGACCAAAGAAAAAATCGCTGTAAAATGAGATTCAAAGCAACTTTATATTCAAAATAAATTTCAAACACTACCGTGATTCGAAACGGCCTTATAATTATCCAGCTCGGATGATTCTATTGAATAGAGTCTACATACTTGCCGAGGTTTATTGTGTGCGCACAATAAACCTCGGCATTTAAATGGACTTTATTGGGTGATGTATTCTAAAAATGTCGCACGATTAAACCTAAAAATCAAAATATCAATAAGTCACGCGCACATATTTAGTTGCTGAGTATTAGAAGTCATTAAAACATTATCACATTAACGTCTTCGCCCGCACTCAAACGGTTACCAAAAAGCCGAACTCGAAGACTTTTCATTGTCTAAAAAAATAGACTTATCAATGACCAGGAATGATTTTGAAAAATCACTAAGAGACCAGCTGAAAAAATAGCAAGAAATCAACAATTCCATTCTTAAAAGCTGAAAAATGTTCCTTAGTCGAAAAAATTCGAATCAGGCAAAAAATGAAAGTCCTCTAAATTAAAGAATTATTGGATTAAACTCAAAGACAACCGACTAACGTCCAACAAACTGCTCTCAAAAGACCGGCGAGCGGTTGCCTTCATCAGCGGCTAGCTACGGTATAGGGAGCCCAGCTTTAGCTTAATTGAAGGAACGTGGGTTGAGCGAGGGGGCGGGGGCACGAGCTCGCTGGGTTACGGGTGAAAAGATGTACAGGGATGGGAAATGGGGAGGGGAAGTGGGGGTTCAAATTCTTAGATCCGCCCTTCATAACATGATTAAGTCTCCGAAACAGTTTCGGCGAATCGCATACTTAGAGTCCAGTAAGCCAACAAGGTCTGACAAAACTTACTGCACTCCGGTCGTTACCTGTTTATCTAGTTTTTGAGGACGAATGGTCAAAGTGTAAAACAAAAATGGATGAAGCAAAAAATCGCATTAAAAAACACCACTGAATTATAATTGTTACAAACTTCGTTTAAAAGCAATTATTCAAATTATAAGTGAACAAAAAACGGTATCGAGAGAGTTGATTTTTTGTTCAAACACATTTTTCAAAAAGTGAACAACTGTTGTGTCGCAAAATCACTCGCTTTTCTACTTTTTTCCTATGTTCGATGTGACTAAAATCACCCATCAAATTTGACTTCAAATACCATCAAAATGGGTGAATAGATCTTCAGATCCTATTGAGATCTATGAGTGAAAAGCAGGTGAGGACAGAAAAGCAGATTGCCCTTCTTCACATGATTCTTAGACAACAACTGCACCGCAACTTAAAACCCCGGGTTAACAAATTGATCCAATTCTTTCGACACGAAGCCAAATGAAAACAAACCTACTAACGTCGGATGAATTGTTCTCGAATGACAGGCGGGGAGGGGGGGTTTATACTAGGAGTGTAGCTTATGATTTTTGTTGGGTGCAAAATCTCCACATCATAGGTGCTCGAACAGTCTAACATCTTAACCACTAAGCTGCAACGGCTTTGCTCCTCAACCGATCACAATCGCTATTATATTAGCAATTTCGATCACTCAAAAATGGAAAAGCGAAGCGTGAAAAAGTCATTTGAGAAGTCAAAAAATATTCTAGAACAAAAGCGCAAAAAAGGCCGAGCAAAAATTTTTCAGAAAGACACGTTTGCAGTAATTGCCTCAAATCTTTGCTCGAGAGCAATTAAAAACGAAGCAAACGAAAAAAACATGCGCAAAAAGTCCTGCAAAACAATTTTAAAAAAATCATTATATTAAGAACAAAAGTTCGAATTTCGAATTCCGTTAGTTGATAGAATAACGGATATTTTCAAGATAATAAAGTACGAAATGAGTGCGAAAATTGTCGCATAGGCTGAGAAATAAAGAAATCAAACCAACTTACTAAGTTTGGCCGCCCCTCCAAGAGTATAGTAGTAGACAATAACAGCAATGAGCACCATAATGGCACCAAACAGCACGTAGAGCATAATGGCCTCGGCATCAAAGGCGTCATCAACCTCAATAAAGTTGATAGTCTTGTTCAAAACTGTGTGCATGTACAGGCTCTCAGTCTCGTCATAGTAGTTGGCCTCAATAACAAAGCCGAAAGGTCGTCCCGCGAATCTCTCCGAGGTCTTGAATACGTAGGAGAAAGTGGCTTCTCGCTCGGAGTCCACAGTTCGATTGAGGAACATGGCTGTGTAGTTCTGGAGGTAGTAGGAGAAGTCCATGGGGTATCGGAGAGAGGCGTCAATCGTTGCCACTTTGTAACTGTGTTTGTTCTCCCCTGTGTTGCGGAATGATATGAGACACGTGATAACTTTACCAGCTGGCAACTCCTCCTGAAACACACCCACACACACATTATTCGAACCCATTACTCCATGAACAAAATTGTCCTCATGAGTAGCATACGTGAACAAAATAATGTATCTCTGCAGTTATATTAAAAGGTGGTAATATTTTTACCAGGTGGATGTAGGTTAAGAATTTTAATGACTTGGATATGATATATTGTGTTAAATAAGTAGACAATCAAATACAATAGTTTCGAACAGAGGCGCAAATATTCGTTAATGAGTTTTCTTTTGAAAACCTTACTCAAATATTCCGTATGAGCTATATCTTAGTTTATTACCTTAAGCCTTTTTTCTTCATTATATAGCCTATGAGTTGCTCTCAACTTCCATAAATCAATGTAGCCCGGAAGTTGATGTTGGCTTACTTTTCACCGTTAACGTTTAATAAGTTAAGGTCATTGACATGCAAGTTGACCTATCAATGAGATCGACGAGGTTAACAAATTTCTATTCTTAATGTTAAACCACAAAAAGAGTTCTTCGGCATCCTCCTTGCATTTTATTGTTTTCCTTGCACTTGGTAAAACAGCATAAAAACTCTCAAAACTAGTCATTAACATATACATATTTTGCTGTACTCTAAACACAATCCAAACGTACAGTATAATACAAAGAACAATAAAGTGCAAATACTGAGCATGCAAACTGAACTTAGTGGTGCAAAATACTGACTACTGTTCAAATAAAGCCAGCTCAGTGATCAAACACAAAGCATTGTGAATTCAACAGCTGCTGGTTGGTTTATCTAAACCACAAAAATTTACAAAAACAGCTCTAAGTGTTTTAGTATAACATTTGGTTAGAGAAAACTAAAGTATGGAGTACGAATAAACTGTGCGTACTATCAATCTTCTTCGCAGTGGAAAACTCGCAGTTTTATTCAAGTCAAGTTGAGTAAAATTTTGTTTTATTCATAGAGAGAAGCTTCAGATAATAACTGACACAAATGACACAGATCACGCGCCTTTGGTAAACGTCATGAGCATTTTGAATATCACCACGGAACTTCTATAGAAATTCAAGCGTAACCATAGCTGCCCAAGGTGTCGTTAAGCGAACTTCTACGACAAGCCTCTAAGATGTCCCCCCTATGACCTAAATCCAAATCCTGATGCGCTCTCTAGCTGTTTATAATACGTTTATGTTCAGGCAATTAGAACAAAATTAATAAGACAATGGCAAAAAATTACAGACCTAATCTATTAAAACTTCGTTCGAGAGCAGCAACTAAACTCAATACCTGCCAAAATACGAAAAAAATTATTGCTCAATCAAAATTCTAACGTCGGTCAGGAAACAAGAGCGCTGATTTCTCAACAACACCTCTTTGGGTCTAATTGCTCCAAGCCCCAAGGAAATGGGGCTATGAACATTAAACAAGCCCTAGTTTTTAATGCCAATGTTGGTCGACCGATATCATTTGTGGGGTATTGAGACTCAAAAAGGGTATCATTAAAATGTTTCACAATTTCGACCATTTCAATCTTAGTATCACTTTATGAGCATTTCATATACAATTCTTTTAACCACTTAAAACGCAGTAGTGAGTAAATGGTAAAGTTTTAACAAATTAAGTTGAATTTTAGCAAGTTTGTTGAGTTTTAGCAAGTTAAGTTGAATTCAAGGCAATTTGAAATTAAGTTGGTTTTGAGAACAATAGTATAAAGGACATTGCACACTTTTGATAATTTGCGCTCATAATCAAAATTTTAAAATCATTTTTGCAACTGAATACCTCAAATATCTCCAACTAGATTTCTGCTAGCCTGTAAAATGTGTCGAATCGACTAGACATTTCGGCAATGATTCTCGCATTTTTCCCAATATTCAAGTTCGTGTTTTTTGTGTTTATTTAGTCAATTGAACCTTTCGTGAGCTTGGAGGATTACAAATAAGTTGGACATAACCATCGCGAATCTTGGCTTTTCTGACAATTCTTGTTTGTGCCTGCCTCTGCTTGTACATTTAATTTCAAGTCAGAATTCCCTCAGATTCTAAGTTCTTAGTTCCCCCTTTCGTACAATTTTGACGGTAAATATTGCTATTCAACACCCCAATATTTAAGTGTCAACAATTAATATCGAGGTTATACTAATTTTTTAATTACTTTCGTTGATTGTATTGCACGACTTGCCCAGTTATGTAACCATATTTTGTTGTCAGTGTTTTCGTGTTGACCAAATGACGTCATGCTCGGTTCAGATCAGCTTTTATTCATTCATGCAATTTTTGGTTGACCTGCCTGCAAGACTTCCATCTTGAAACTTACTGGAGCACCACGGTTTTTCATTTGCCAGGATGGTGGTTTGGTCACACGTGATTGATCCTACTTTCAAAATGACCCTTTGTCTCACTGAAGTTGAATTTCGCTAACTTGGGGTTGAGGTCAATTAAGGATATATTACCTCAATTGAAGGTTCCCTGATTTACAGTACACAAGTTTAAATCAATTTGAATTTTGAGACTACAGGTCTACAAAGCAATCTCTGGTATTTTCATGCAATCTGCCAGCTATTTTAAAATTATTTTAATGTTTTATCTCTTTATTTTTTTCATTTAGCGACGAGAGGAGCCGTTTTGATCTTAATCCAATGAATACTTTCAAAGAGACTACAGGCCTGCAAATCAATCTCTGGTATTTTCATGCAATCTGCCAGCTATTTTAAAATTATTTTAATGTTTTATCTCTTTATTTTTTTCATTTAGCGACGAGAGGAGCCGTTTTGATCTTAATCCAATGAATACTTTCAAAGAGACTACAGGCCTGCAAATCAATCTCTGGTATTTTTATGCAATCTGCCAGCTATTTTTAATTTATTTCAATGTTTAATTTAATGTTTTATCTCTTTATTTTTTTCATTTAGCGATGAGAGGAGCCTTTTTGATCTTATTCGAATGAATTCTTTCAAAGGAGCAAAAATTAGCAGCAAAAACTTGTCACCATAGGCCATTAAACAGTACAGATTTTTAATCCTCATCGTTATGAATTCAAGATATTCTCCGGATATCTTGTCCTTTGCCTGTCGAACAGTGTCCAATGTCAATGCAACTGTCCAGGAATAACAGCCTTATCCTCGGAAATCTCAAACGACTCACAGTTCTATATGTACGTTCGCGATAGCTTTTTACTATGTAAAAAAAGAATTGAATTGAGAATAAGAATTAATTGCTTTTTTAATTCTTCCTGATTTACACTAATCAGTCTGAAGTCGTCTGCGAAACCGAAATTTTCAGTGAGAGGAGTTTCTGATGGAAGGTCATTGATGAAGATGAGGAAGAGCAGAGGACCTAAGATTGACCCTTGTGGAACGCCACTAGTGATTTCTAATTTTTCCGACAATGCATTATTAATCTTGACGCACTGTTTCCTTCTATTAAGGTAGCTTTCAATCAACTTTTAAAGATTTCCTCCAATTTCGAATAAATGCAGTTTTTCAATTAGTTTGCTGTGGGGGACGTTGTCGAAGGCCTTTGCAAAGTCTAAGTAGAGGACTTTTATTGCATCGATGAGTTAACATATGTTTATACACTATACTTTCAAGCTCATCATCAGATGATTCATATAATTGTGGATAGTAAAAGTTCAGGCTTTAAGGTCTTCCCAGGAGAGCTCCAAGGCACCCTTGTTTTCGTGTCCTTTTTCTAATCGATTTTCGATAGTGAGTTGCACATCCCACATTTACATAAGATTCTCCACGTGCATTTGTTGTTAAAGTCGAATTTTGTTTTAAAAAAATCCAGATGTCACTCACAGTTTCTTTGCAAGATAGTTGTGTTAAATTGGACGGAACTTTGGAAAAGCTGTTGTAAAGTAGTTTGGCTCAGTAAAGGAAGTTTTCATCAGTCTTCCTTAGGCGATTTTTTGCTATTTTTAATTCCCCTCTTGCGCTTTGTCTAGTCTTTTCAAAGTCTTGATATTCGAAGTTTACTTTGACGTCGAATTCATTGTCGAGTAACGATAGTAAAAGTAGTAAATCGTGCATTTCGACATAAAGGCTTAGGAGCAACATTTTAAGTGCTATTAGCTTTTCTTTGTAGGTGCAGTTCCTTCCACTTAGTATCCATGAAGTGGCTCTTTTTTGTAGCTTTTCAAATTTCTCCATCTGCTGTCTGTTTGGGAGCCAAGATTGAGAACAGTATGATAGTATCCGCACGACATAGCCAGTGTAGGCATTCAATTTATTTCTAATGAGGAGCTGTCGGTCATGCTTCGTTTTATTTGGTAGAATGCTTTTGTTGCTTTCGAAAGCCGGTGATTACAGTTGCTATTCCAACAAGATTTTTGGAAACAATCAAAACAAGGTCCTGTTGACTATCAACCTCTCCCGACTCCTAATTTTTCAGTGAGGCTTTTTGTTCGCTTTTGAGAAAGAGAAGTTTACATTTTGATGCATTAGTGTCATGTGATTTTGATCGCACCAGTTTTCGATTCCTTCCACGCTCTTTTTTATTTCTTCCTGGTTTACGCTAATCAGTTTGAAGTCGTCTGCGAAACCTAAATTTTAAGTGAGAGGAGTTTCTGATGGAAGGTCATTGATGAAGATGAGGAAGAGCAGAGGACCTAAGATTGACACTTGTCGCCGCTAGTGAAGCATTATTAATCTTGACGCACTGTTTACTTCTATTAAGGCAGCTTTCAGTCAGCTTTTAAAGATTTCCTCCAATTTCGAATAAATGCAGTTTTTCAATTAGTTTGCTGTGGGGGACTTTGTCGAAGGCTTTTGCAAAGAATAAGTAGAAAACTGACAACTATTTTGTTTTCACGTTGTCAAGCTTGGCGTACAAAGAGTTTAGAAAAAGTAGTAGTTCAGTTGTAGCGGAACTCTTCTGTCTAAATCCAAATTGGTTTTCAAAGAGATTGTCCTTGCAATGTGAGTAAATTCGGTTGAAAGTTATTCTTTCTAACAGCTTTGAGACGCAGCATAAGACTTATGGGTAATGTGTTTGCTGATATGGTGTCTAATCCATGTGTACCATTGGTTTACTAATGCGTCAACATTACTAAAACAGAAGGGTTTGAAGGCGTTTTCCTCAACGGCTTGATTCAGTTTTTTTCCAGTCAGCTCTTTTGAAAGCAAATTTACGGCACGTGTTTGGGTTTTTGACAACTGTACACAGAAACACAACACAAAGTTAGAATTGGTAGGTGATCTGAACACTGCTTCTTGTTTACCTCAAAGCTCCTGTGAAGGTTTTGATGTTGATAGCATTCTATAACTGGACGTGGATTATTTGTGAGGACAACATCTGGCGTTTGATTTGATATGTTCGAGAAGCTTGATTCTATCAGTTTATCCAGAATCTCTGATTCATAGTAATCATTAGAGTTCATTGCTTCTCATTTTGTCCCTGAGAGTTTGATGTCGCCCACAATCAGAGTGCTTTGAATCATTCCTGACTTGTTAAGTTGCATAAATCAGTCAGTAGCTTTAAAAGTTTTCAGTAGTCCATTGATAGCGACTTCCGTGTGGGGGATTATACATGCAGACCAATAGAATTGAGGTCTCAATGATTGTTAATTTTAGTGCCATAAAGTCGTCATGAGTTAGTTTCAGGTCACTTGTTTAAAATGGAATACCTTTTTTGACAGCTACTAAAACACCGCCGTGTTTTGATTTGCGTTCAGTTGACTGTCTGTCCTTTCTGTTGATTACATAGTTTGGTGTAAAAAGCGTACTATCTAAAACTTCAGCCGTCAGCCAGTTTTTCGTGAGACAGATGATATCAAAGTTGAAAGCTGCCAAGCAGTTCGCTAATTTCATTCGACGCTTGGGTTTCAGAATACTACGGACGTTGTAAGATAAAATTCTCATTTTTTGTAGTCAGCTTTCGTCGGCTGACGATGCGCCAGCAAAATCGTTTTCAATCAAGTTCTCATGTGGTTGTCAATCAACAGTCGTCTTTTTCTCAGACACTCATTTTCAATTTTTAACTGCTCTGGTGTAAGCTAAGGGCTTATGAAGACTCGCCAACAGTTTTAAAGCCTGAAGGATGATTTCAGCACTAGCTCTTTGCTAATAGGGCTTACTAGATTTATGAGGATGGTTCTTGGACCCTTTTCTGGGTTTTATTTTCCAATACGCGTGACCTTACAGAGTCATTTGTCTTCCACTTTTAGGTAACACAAGATCTCTTCAATAGCATTAATATCGGCATGAAGTCTTTCGTCTGGTGACTTTGATTCATTTTCTGGGATTCCTCTTAATCGGATACCCATTCCATTGTCATTTGCGTATGGGTAGAACACTTTACCCTTCGCAATTGTCCCCAAAGAAGCGGCATAAGATTGCGGTTTTATTTTTAACTCTAAGAGTACTGCTTTGATTTGAGTTAATGAATTCGTTTGATTTTTCAATTTGCTTATTCAGTATTTCCAATTTCAAATTGAGATCATCTAGTTTTCCATCCATCTTTGTTGAGAGAGCCTGACTTAGGTCTCCTGACCCCTTTTTACTGTACAACAGTTGCAGACCTGAAGTATATATGAATTTATTTTGATTAAGACTTTAATTTCTACTGTAAAGCCCGTGCATTCTGGAGTCATGTGTAACGTTTATTGCAAAAAGTGCATACAAATTGTTCTTTCTTTAATTTGCTGTTACAGGAATAGCAATTTACTGATCTGGGTGTCATTTCAAGGCTTTGCACTTCAAGTTTATATTTTTTGATATAGGTTGTTTAACTTCTAGGCACTTCAGCACGAGGTAATGCGAGGAAGGGTTAATGCTTTTCTTGCTAACCTTAGCCCAAGAATTTAATCAAGGACACCAGTTTCCAGGAAAAACAGATTTTACTTATTGGTACCGTGAACCTTACTACGGAAGGCAACTACTAACAAAGTCACTTTAATCCTGTTTCTCTTTTTGTTTTTCATGGACGTTGCTTCTTCTGCTTGATTTGTTTCAGATCACCGTAATATTTCCTAACGATCATCAAAGTTTTGATTTCAACTTTCCAATACTGATGAAGCTCTGAATATTGAGAGGTAATTAATTGCGGCTCCTTTTCATTGGCAGTAGACTATACCACTGATGAATACTAATACGTTCGTCAGCGTTTAGCGGTTGTCTCGGATCTGACGGGTGCTTTGTGATCGAGTTGTTAATAACGTCGTGCCATAAAATAATTGTTTCACCAACCGGGATTTCACCTAGACGATTCTGTACCACTTTGAGTTTCGCTTGGCTTCCTGGATGTAGATTGAGACCCGGGACCGCAATAACATTTTTGTCAAATAATTGTCGGTTTGTATGATGCCCGGGACCGCACTAATATTTTTGTCAAATAATTGTCGGTTTGTAACTTGGGACCATTTCTCCAATGAATGATATATACTGCTGGCTCCAAGAATAAATACCCTAACAGATTACGAAATTTCAGAGGCCACAGCTGCTGCCTCGCAGATCATCGATAACTATTTAATAAGTTTATCACAACAATTAGGCTATATCAAACTATATAGGAGCTCCTATATCAAACAACCCTTTAGCCTTGATATATGTAGAGCCTTTATATATGTAGAGCAAACAATATTGCAACCCTAGACCGTTTCTCTTCTTTTCTATGTTCGAGTGAACATAAAGCTACTGACTTCAGTCTTTCATCATAGGGAAGATGCCTAATCAAGCTGCAGTCCGTATGCTTTACTGTACTCTGTTTATTGAGTATTTGTCTCCATAAGTGCGTATTCAATAACTTTGTGGTCAATGAGGCCTCCTAGATCTCGTACAGATGCGATAATCTTTACATTTTAATTGAAACTCCTGGTAGCAACTGACAACATGACGCATTTTTTTCCCTAATAAAACAGGAGCACGTTGTTATCTGATCATTCTTGAAACTTGAAGGTCCAAAGCTTATCCTTGACAGACTTTTGATATCTCAGAAGTTCATAGCCTCCGCAAAGAGATACTATTGAGCATTAAAATTTTATAAAACGTGACTGGGCCAAAAACCGATACATCGAGTCACTCTACTGACCTTTCTGCATCTAGATCAAAATTCTCCAAGTACAACTATTTGATACCGGTCATAGCGGAATGCCTTTATCCGGGCTAAAAATCTCCCTTGAATTTCATTTTCTAGGATTTAGACGAGCTTCCCGTGGGGGACACTTCCAGCAGCTCTGCTAGAGTCTAATGATATAATGTCTTTTGTTCCAGACCAGAGCTTTAGGCCACTAATCAAACTTTCAGCATTTGTTTCATAGCTGATTTCCTTCTAATGAATCTGCACAGTTTTTCGCTGAGCAAGTAATGTTCGCCTTTCGCACATATCAAAAATCATAGTGATGCTGATGTTCTATTCAAATACAATCACTCAATGGTCTCTTGGTACGTTGACGAAACTTGAAGATTGAAGCGAAAACTAAACAATGGTCCATAACTAAAGCTGAGGAGCCACCCCTCTAAAAAATTAGAAGAGCCGCTTACTTTTTCGAATTTTGGGCATGAGGTCTAAAGAGAAATAAGACTTACATCAGAATGGTCAACCAAAATATAGCTCATCTCAACGTCTGATGCAGGTCCAACTCTTCCAGTAGCGGTAGCATCCGTTCCAGTTGAGCCAGTTTCCTCTTTCTTCCCTTCGGTTCCAGGTTCAGGCTGCCCTTCTTCAATTACCTCATCTTCAGTCTCGACGTGAACTTCAGCATCCGCAGGAGCTTCTTTGTCTGCAGCAACGAACACGCCAAAATTCGTGGCCGAAAAAGCTCCGAAGGTTAAGAGCAGTGCGACGACAAGAATTACTTTCGAGATTTTCATTTTCTATAAATTGAAGATTTGGGAAATCAGAAAAACTGTATCTGAAATGGTTAGCAGGGATTTAGAAAAATTACTTGCAATTGGCTCGACAAAAAGATGAACAATCAATTAATTTAATTGGTTTAAAAAAATCAATTATTGCAATAATTGAAATTATAGATGAATTAAATTTTACATTTTATTAATAATTTTTTGCGTACGGTTTAAAACAAATTTGCCCAGATCTAAACAAAAAATTACGCAATCCTGATTTCAAAAACAAACGTTTTCGAGTTTGCGTTCATCGTAAGGTTAAAACTGCTTCACAAATTGTTAAGGAAAAATAGGTAAATTAAATGCCCCTCCCCAACACTGGGTGAATATTGACTGGTCCGGGGCCCTCCCAGTGTAATATCCGTGCACTGTGTACGGTTACGGTTTGGGGATTTTTCTAAAGCACTTTAAAACCTCGGGGTTACTGATGAAAATCTTCTAAGTCTAAGACTTTAATTAATCATGAGGCTGTAAATATTAAAGCTGTTCAATATAGAGTTAGGCTTATTGGTCGAAAATACAATAAGTTTCAAAAGAAGAGAAGGTGTAAAGCTAATAAGAGAAAGGCAGCTCAATTATATGAGGTTTAGTTTTGAATATGGTCTTTGGTTTCGGTCCTATCAATGGTTGATTAATCTTGGGTTATTTTTACCCATTTTCTTTAATCTTTGGGATTTTCTCATAGTTATTTTCTACCGCACGGGTCCCTGTTAGTTAAACAGGTATAGCAGCCGCCCGTGCGCAATGTATTATCTTTTGTAATTGAGCGGGGTACTTGTTTAAAATACAAGGATTGAAGTTTAATTAATAAGTAGATAAAAGCAGAAGAGAATGGTTTCAAATAAATGAAGATCTAATTGAGTGATTGACTCTGAAGGTGGGTTTATTATTCAATGAATGAGTTTTATCCTCAGTTTTGTCCGTACCCAATATCGGTTCTATCAACGTGGTAAATTAACCAAGTAAATACTGATATGTCACAGTTGTTAGTATTGCTCGAAGCCCGAGCTTTTTCTAATTCAATCTGTTGACACCTATCAAGATTGTGTCAGTCATTAATCAAGTAATAATATAAAATTTAAACTAAATCTTTGACCTTGAAACCCAAGGTTTTTAGTACACCCTTTTTTTACATACGTGTGACACTCACACAGGTTTACCTGCCTGACGAATCCCGTCAAGAAAAAACATTCCTTGACGTCTCCCGTCAGGATGACATTCCGTGATGATTCCCATCATTATTTATGAAGAAGAAGAAGAAGATTGAATTAAGCATCAGATCACACTGACAGATTGTCCAAATTATTTACAGATTCAGAAAATAAACATTAAATTTAATTGCTTATGAGTTTATAGAACTTTTGTTAAGGTGTCAAGTTTAAAAACTGACTACAATAAGGAATATGGTCTGTTGATAAAAGAGTTCTTTCGCAAAATCTGCACACACATAGAATTTTCTCCCATTGGTAGCAACCTTCCATACAACAAAAATTATTGTGCAGTCCATTGGCATAGAACTGGGCAATTACTCTCCTGTGTTTTGGCGGGCAGTCTTTTAATACATGTATATCATGAAACATCAATTTGTTTAAAAGCGTTGTGACTTTATGTGCCCCCCTTATTTATGATGCTTTCTTTATATTGTTAAAATCTGGTTTACTCTTAGTAACCATATCGTTTTGTTCTCCCTTTTATTGTGAAAATTTCGAATTGTGCGTTCACTATGTATTTTATCAGCATGTCACACATTAAGTTCTATGGTTTACTACACTGCCTCCCTCTTAGAAATTGTGAGTGTTCCACTCACTCACAAGCAAGAGTTTTAAAGGTCCATTTTCGAGTTCATATATTCCTCTGCTTTTTCAATCCCGTGCTTGTCATAAATATTACGGGCATCCTCATCTTCCATAATTTTCTTTGCCTGAAGAATAATTTTGAACAGGTCGTCCCGACCACCCTTGTCCGGATGACAGAGCATTGCCAACGTTTTGAAACGTTTCTGGATAGCACTGGTTGTGGCCCCCTGTGGAAGGAATAGAAGCTCATAAAAGTTCGGAGGTCGACTGAACGGGCTCTGCGCGTTGATCGCCTCCAGTCTCCTCTGGATGACCTTTTTTGAGGTCTATTTGTTCTTACCCTAGTCCTTAGTTTTCTTATATCTATCTCGGTATTCTCCAACTCCCGAGCCAAACACTCCCGCTCATCCACCAGAGCGATACATTCTCTTGTCTTTGTTTCGGCCACAATCGTAACCTGTGCCAACTCATTATTCAATTTTTCCACCTGCCTCCTGCAGGACTCCCGCTGATTCCCAGCGTATTCAAGCAGTCGTTTGGTCTCAAGCAATTGATCGCTTAACCTTTGAGTTTCAAGTTTTAACTGCCGGAGCTCCTCTTCGAGCCGAGCCCAGGCAGTTCCCATTATTTCGCTGTTGTCAATCTTTTTTTGATGTTCCTCGATTTTCTGATGCATCCTATTTAACTCCTTAACACTAATTTCGGCTGTATCCAATATATTGGGTGGTTGCGACTGCGTCAATGGCACCCCGTATCTTTTATTTAAGGTTACTTCAACAATCCGATACAATTGGTGCCTGACTATCGATCTGACTTCGAACAACTCGGGTAGAAAGTAGCAATAATCGCCGATTTTTGGTTCTGCCATTCCTATTTATCATACATTCAAAATAATTTAATGTGTCAATCTCAATCTCTGTCATATCTGGTACAGATTTAGCTTTTTTGATTTTATAGCTACAATGTCTGTATTACCATCACACAGTTCAACTGCTCTTTTTCTTGTCAATTTTTGTTCCTTAGTACGTTGTTTTAGAAGATGAAAATAACTGAGATCACCCATTGGATTATTGTGTTGCAGAGCAATCGCAGGATTGGTGCCACTGCGTAGCATATCGATTGAAAAAAACACACGTACGAAACAAAATATGATTTTTAATCCAATAAAAATAGTCATCAAACTGATGGTTATTTCCCTGGCCACATGTCAGACTTGTTTCACTTCACTACCCAGGTATTCAAAAATCAGCAATTCATGCCACTGATAATTGTACTTCCAGTCCGTGTTGAAATACTCTAGATTCTCATGCTCATTTAAACCTCCTTGTCCCAGGAAAACTTCTCTTCCTGTAATCGTTTCTCTCGAATGCCTTAATCTTTGGGCCCTCTTGCTGAGTTCAAGGTCTTTGTCATTGAAAACCCTTCCATTGGCGCGGAGGTTGACCAATTGACGGTAACTCTGTAATTAGGCATATCACTGGGTTTATCAATCAGTTGTATTCGTCTGCCATATGCTATCCATGACCCATTCTGCAGTTCAAGAGCGTTCGGGTACATGGGGTTTCAATTAATTAGTGTGAAATGTCTGTAGAATACTCTAGAAATAGGGTCCATGTATCTAATTCCCTCTGAACTGTTGTCAGAAGACACCATAATTATTACTTCCTCGGTAAAAAACTGGTTTTCGACAACATAACTTTAGCGCACCTATGGACATAAAGTATTCCTCCCGCTCTTTCTGCGCGTGTATCCAGAGCGTTTTGTTGATTTAGAAAAATTTGATGTGAGTTTCCGTTAATTGGTGTCGTTAAAATTATAGCTCTGTGCAGTGTTTCGATGTGAAAATTTAATAACTCTATTTGTTTCAGATTTTCAAACATGCCTCGAAAATCCCACACAAAATTTTGTCGAGTTTTATGTCCCTGAGATCTGTCTCAGATATGTCTGTTGGTGAAAACTTTTGTTCCGTGGCCGTCAACGTTTCTTTTATGTAAAACAAATTTCTGTGGTTTGTTTCAAAAAGCTGAAAATTGTCTATCTGTTTTGTCCTGTTTTTCAACTGGACAACTAAATTTCTTTTGCTGTCTAATGTGCTCGTCAAGTACTTTTAGTTCCCAGCGCGGACTATTTTTGCTGTTATCGAGTCTGAATATTTAATTATCGTTAAGATATTTGATTTTTTGTCTTGGTCGAAAAAATATTGTACTGAATCTATTTCAAATGTGTCTCCTTGATAAAACAAGGTCTGCTACTGTTTCAGAGGGTCTTTAAAATATAACCATGTTCCTTCATTCGCTTCTCTAGTTTCAATGAACACAGTCCCCATAAAAGTTTCAGCATTTATCATGATATTACCTGTCTGTGTTTCACTTTTTGGATTGATCCACTCCACGGGGTAGACATAATTCACTCCTTTTTCATCTCTGCCTTCCATGAACGTTTTTGATACCTTCTGAACAAACTCTGCGTCGGTTCTGTCAACATTCATATCATTAAGGACTTCTTTAGGAGCATTAAATTCAAAGTCACCAAGACCCGGTAACCGCGCTTTGTGTCCCTGCCATAGGTTTTTGGCAGACTGATTCTTTTATTGGGTAAAAGGTGGGAAATATTTGTGATTTTTCGTTTAAATAAGATGCGTCGTCATACCAACCACTTTTTTTCAGCACAGTTACTGTATATGCAACCCGGTACAAGCAGTAATTTAGTTTACTCCTGCTGCTCTCGGCGTAGATGAGTCCTCCTTTATTTACCTGTTCTTCATTTATGTGTGACGTTTCGCATTTCGTCCGTTCCGTCACGGCAAATTTTTGCGTCTGCAGAATGTTCTCCAAGTCATACCCCACAATCTCCAATGATTGTGAAAAACCTACTATGCTAACCAATTAGAGAAGTTTGCAGTTCAGCTGCACGTTTCAATGTGGGTTCCATGCCCTCTGCATTGCGTCGTATCACCTTTTGAAAAAATACAACATTATCAAATTTTTTATCTGAATCGTTATCCTTGAATAAAAAATAGTCTTTGAGTTTGCGTGGTCTTGTTATTCCCGACGTACTTCTTGTTTGATATGGTCGTTCGGTAACACTTTGTTGCGGAGTACAAGCCGTGCTTCTACTTGGAAATTCTTCGCTTTCACTCCTTTCGGATGTTGCCACCAGGCTATCCCGCTTCTGCTGTGTGGCTTTTTTAGGCGTAGGTATCTTTGTGCTTCTGTTTTTATTGTTTGTGTTAGTATTTATTGATTCTCTTGTACTCCCACCCATTGGTGTTTCAAACAATTCCTCCTTGACTGTCTCATTGCGAGCTTCAGTACTATGGTTAATTTGACTAATATTCTCTTCAGGATGCACTTCTCTTCTTCCTCTGTCATTCAATTTTGGAGTGACAACTTCAATTTCCACAAAATCATTGTCCTCCGTAAGGTCATTTTGGGATATTCTCGGTTCACTCTTTGCCTTCGTAGGCTCTTTTTTATCAGAGGTAGCACTTCTACTGTTAAAACAGAGTCGATCGTAGTGGACCTTTTTTGTTTTTTCGTTTTCACATCCTTAGTAACAAAGTTTAGATCGTTGATTATTTCACGTATTACTTGCGGTCCACTGTAAAAGATTTAAATTTCTTTGTCTGGCCAGCTTTCATTGTGGGGTTGAACACCATTACTAAATCACCTACTTCATATTGTGGTCCAAATGTGCTACGGTCATAGTAAGTTTTTTGTCTTTCTTGCTCCACATCCATGCTTTCCCGAACCAGTTCATGGCACGTCTCTAGTTCGTCTTTCAAGCAACCAACGTACTCACTCAAGGTTGGGTAGATTTTCGTTTGTATTGTTTGATACATGCAATCAATCGGTAGCGCGCATGATCGTCCAAAAAGGAGGTAAAAGGGGCTGTACTTGGTAACAGAGTGAATTGATGATCTGTACGCCATCATTACTAGTGGAAGATAGTCGCTCCAGGTGTTGTGATGTTCACCCACATATTTTGCAAGACTCTCTTCGATTGTGCAAGTGGTGCGCTCTATCATTGCGTTTCCTTGAGGATGATTAGCTGTTGTTGATGTCTTGTTAATTCCCAGCTCTTTACACATGTTCTTGAAAAGATTTGACATGAAGTTACTGCCCTTGTCGCTATGGAGATTTGCCGGACAACCAAACCATGAAACCCATACGTTTAGAAAAAGCTTAGCTACCGTTGGAGCTTCTTGGTTGCTCATGGGAATTGCTTCATACCATTTTGTAAACTGATCTCCAATTAACAGAATGTATTTGTCTCCACTTGCCTCAGGTAAAGATCCCATAATGTCCAAGGCGACATGCCAAAACGGATGACTTGGTTTCCACGTTGTCAGGCTGTGTATGTGTTTCTGTTGTGGAGACTTCTTTCGACAGCATACTTCGCAAGAACTTACCCACTCGTGAATATCTTTTTTCATCCCGGGCCAGTAGAATCGTCCTCGAACCCGATCAAATGTCTTGGCCATACCAAAATGTCGGCAATGTTCATGATGGAAAGGTAAAAATTCTTTTATAAGTGATATCTGAATGACTATTTGTAATAAGTCGTTAAATTCGTCGAAACGTTTCTGTGTCTTGATTAGATCATTTTCAATTTGTAAGTTTCTGAAAACAGTCCAAAGTTTCGACAGGGCTCTAGAGGCTCCTGTCATGTTTTTTCTTTGAGGGCGTCTACCGTTCTCAATCCAGTTTCTTAGTATAATGAGGTCGGTGGCATTTTTCTGATGTTCAACTAGTTGTTCAACAGATTTCCCTAGTCCGATGGACCAGTTGTTTTTTGTCTCCCGTATTTACTTGGTTCACTTGATCGCAGTTTTTGACTTGGTCTTCTGTCTGTGGAACTCTCGACAGACAGTCTGCGTGAGGGATCTTTTATCCCGCTTCGTGTTTGATTTCAAAATCAAACTGTCCGAGCATTTCTATACATCTAGCCAATATTCCGTCTGGTTCCTTAAGACTATATAACCACGTGAGGGCCCTATGGTTGGTAACAATTAAAAACTTCGGTCCCAGAAGATAATTTCTGAAGTGTTGAGTGAAATAAACAATTGCAAAACTTCTCGTTTTGTCGCAGAATATTTTCGTTGGCTTTTGCTGAGCGTTTTGCTTGCGTATTCAATAACTCTTTCACCCCATTGTTGTCTTTGGGAAATAATTGCGCCAATGCCAAACAGAGAGGCGTCGGTGGCTAACGTATAGGGATCCGTGTCATTCGGATAACCCAATATTGGTGCTTTCTGTAATCCTTGTTTTAGTTGTTCAACTGCTGATTCACACTCTTTGTTCAAAGAAAAACGTTCTTTTTTGTTTAATAGCTTATAGAGCGGCTCTGCTATTTTTCCAAAATCTTGTATGAGTCTTCTGTAAAAACCAGTTATTCCTAATATTGCTCTCAATTCGTTTATTGTTCGTGGACTTTTCGTTTTACTGACTGCCGCTTTTTTCTCCGGATCCAATTCTACGCCTTGATTTGATACAATGTGTCCCAGGAAATGAATTTTTCCTGAAAAAATTTACATTTTGAGCCTTTTATTTTCAATCCAGCGACTTTAAGTCGTCCAAGTACGAGATCTAGACGGTTGAGATGCTCCTCAAAGGATCTACCGAAGATGATTATGTCATCCAGGTATACTAAAGCCACTTCATAAGAGATTCCCGCCATGATCAATCCCATTAAATTTTGGAAAGCTCCTGGCGCTGAAGCCAAACCCATGGGTAGGCTCTTCCACTTGTAGAGTTCCATTGGAGCTACAAAAGCTGTCACGTTCTGCGACTCTTCATCCAGCGCCATTTGAAAATATCCCGATGTCAAATCGATATTGGAAAAGTAACAATTTCCGTCTAGAGAGTCAATAACGTCATTTATTCTTGGTAGCGGCCAACTGGTTTTCTCGATTTGTTTGTTCAAGCCTCTTTAATCTACAACTATTCTGTAGCTGCCATCTTTCTTTTTCACCAATATTGATGTTGCTGCCTAATACGAATGGGTTGGTTCAATTAATTTTGCATCCACTAGATCTTCGACAATTTTTTTCATTGTTTTTCTTTGATCAAAACTCATACTGCAAAAACTTCTTCTGAATGGCTGTGCATCTCTATTGAGTTTAAATTAGTGTTTATTTTGTCACAATACCCCAAGTCATTCGAGTTTCGGGAGAAAAGTTGTTGATGTCTCATGAAAAATTCCTGTACTTTCTTTTTCTGCTGCTTATGTAAATTAGAACCTTCCAAATTTGCGTGTTTTCCCATTTCAAAAGTTTACAATGTTTTTGGCTTATTTTGATTTTTGAAAATTCCATTCACAAGTTCTGTTTGTTTTCAAAATAAGTTCCTACTTTAGTGCTTCTGTACACGGTCACTGGTGCGTCCATTAGATTTAAGACTTTTTATCATACTAGCACCATCTTTCATCGATATCATACAGGCGGCTAAAAGCAAACCAGTCTTTAGTTCAAAATGTTCAATAGCTTCAACTAATCCTTCCACTCCCGGAATTTCTTCTCCGTTTTCATCAGCTAATCTAATTCTCATTAGAGTTTCGTTTGTACTCTGTATATAAGTGTTTTGCCCCGCAAATGCAAAAACCTGAACACCTTGCGTTTTCTCTGTGATAAGCAGTATTGAAATTTTAAAGTGACTGCTATAAAGTTTCTCTTCGTGTAAGTTCAGTACACATTTATTGGCTTTCAGAAAATCAATTCCCAGCATTATAGAATTTCTATACCCTCGTCTGCCGTTATCATGAATTCTTGTTCAACCTCTGATAGTCTTGGTTGCGAATGTACCAACAGCGTTACTCTTCCTATTATTTTGACAGCTGAGTTTTTGGCTGTTAACACCCGTTTTGTGTATGTCTGCACAATTCCCGGTTTGCCCAGTTTTTCCTTTGTGGACCAGCTCAAAAGCCATATACTACTTCCATTGTCTATTAATCCAACGCATCTGTTCTCATGAAGTATGATTTCTGCGTTTAGATATTTAATTGTGTTTGTCGAACAAACTTTAATGACATTACAGTTCTCGGTGGTTTTCTTTTCAAAAGGCCAGTGTCATTTCAAGTGTTGGGAACCTCCACATAGGAAACAATTTCGACAATTCCTCGAAATGTGCCCTTCCTGTCCACAGGCTCTGCACCTGAAACCCTGCCTGTCGTTCCTCCTAGACGGTTCATCTCTTCCGAAAGATCTGTCTCGGTGACTAGGTCCTGGCGTTGGCAATCGCCGCCGATCGTTGAACCCACGATCTTGTTGCTGTCCTCTATCACGTCTGTCGTCACCCCACCGTCCCCGGGAACTGCTTCGATCCCTAGATTGATTTCGATGGTTCTCTCTCTGTTTTTCATCTACTGACGATTGGTTCACAAGCCTGGTGGCGGCCTCCACTAAATTTTTTGTTTCATCCCGTCTAATTACCGCAACTTTTGGTGTTTGCTCTTCCTCTTCTATTCTTGTTACAGCTTCTAGATGCAATGCTCGTTTCAAAACTGTTTCAATTTTCATATACTTGTCGCCGATTTGCTTTCTGAGATCTAAACTCACCTGACTATGGTTGATTTCTTCTAGAAATCCTCTCAGAGCGAAACGGTTTCTAATGTCTTGCGACTCCGTTGGGTAAGATTTCAAAGCCAACTGCTTCAAATCTCCCAGAAAATCTGCCAGTTTTTCTCCTGGTTGCTGTACGCGGCGATCTAGCCGTCCCCGGAAAAGGACCGGTTTTTCCGCTATAGTGCTCTCAAAAAGCTTTAACGCATTCATCATAATTTTCTCTTGTAGCCTGCGGTAGAGTGGAATAGAACTCTATGGCAGATTTTTGTAGCCTAAGTGCAAAGTAATGCGGCCGTTCATCAACTTCGCGGGCCGGATCTCCTTCAGTTCTTTTCCACTTTTGTAGTTCCGCTATTAGCTCAAAATGCGTCACGTAGCTTTCCAAGTCGTTTGAACTGGTAAACGCTTCCGGTAATAGCATTCTAGAGGTCGAGCCCGTTGCCATTTTACTGTTCCCCAACTTGTATTGTGCCCTTTTAAAACTCTGTTTAGTTGTGGAAAATAATAGCTTCTATAAAATAATTACCAAGTACATCGTTACTGGTAGGTGTTTTCTAATTTTATCTTTGAATTTCTATAACTCTTTCTTTATTTTAATATTTGAAAACTTTTGTTTACAAAACATAACGCTTATTTCAATCTGGTATTTCTTTTTACTTATTTTTTTTTCTTAATTTTTAACAAGATTTTAATTTACAGTCTTTTGGAATATATATATATATATATATATATATATATATATATATATTCAAATTACGACAAGATGATATTAGGTGTTTTAATTTTCTCTTACTTTCTCCTGCTTAATGTTACCTGATCAACTTTTTTTTGCTTTTTTTGTTTTTTTTTTAAATTAATGGTAGTTTCAGAAAAAAATCAATAAATAACTTTCAGTGTACAAAACAACGCAATTGCTTTAATTGATTTTACAACGCAAATATCCTGCAGTTTTGTTTCCGATTGCTATGCCGCTCGTAATCTGTAAGTCAATATCGCAAATAAGATCGAATGAGAAAAAAAATTTTCCTAGACTAACAACACTAACGCAGTGGCAATCAGTTTCGATTACCAACGACAAAAACTAGAGAAAACTCTTTACTTGTGCTCACTTGGTTTGATGCGGTCTTTGCACACAAGCAATTTTCTCTATTCACCAAAGAGTAAAAGTTAGCCTACGCGAGTAAATTGTAACTTGCGACTGATTCCGTTGTGACTTCTGCAACTGACTCCCACAAACTTTTGTGGAAATTGGTGGAACTGGTGATTTGTTATCTCAATTCTTGTGTTTTCTCGAGATTAATTCGATTCTCGGGTTCTCGGGATTAAAGTGCTTTCTATTCGCGTCTTCCTACCGAAAATTTTGTTAAAGTTTTTCAAACTATTAACTTTTTTTAAATCTCTGTCGCCAGTGTAATATCCGTGCACTGTGTACGGTTACGGTTTGAGTTGGGGGTTTTTCTAAAGAACTTTAAAACTTCGGGGTTACTGATGAAAATCTTCTAAGTCTAAGACTTTAACTAATTATGAAGCTGTAAATATTAAACCTGTTCAGTATAGAGTTAGGCCTATTGGTCGAAAATACTATAAGTTTCAAAATAAGAGAAGGTGTAAAGCTAATAAGAGAAAGGCAGCTCAATTATATGAGGTTCTTTGGTTTCGGTCCTATCAATGGTTGATTAGTCTTAGGTTATTTTTACCCATTTTCTTTAATCTGTTTGGGATTTTCTCATAGATATTTTTTATCGCACGGGTCCCTGTTAATTAATCTAACAGATAACAGGTTTACCTGCCTGACGAATCCCGTCGAGAACAAACATTCCTTGACGTCTCCCGTCAAGATGACATTCCGTGATGATTCCCATCATTATTTAGGACGCTTTCTTTATATTGTTAAAATCCGGTTTACTCTTAGTAACCATCTCTTTTTGTTCTCCCTTTTCTTGTAAAAATTTTGTGCGTTCACTATGTATTTTATGAGCATGTCATACATTAAGTTCTATGGTTTACTACACCAGCACTACGTCTTCATAAAGCATTTCATATTGTTTAATTCTATCAATAAAATGATAATATATACAAAAATCAGCTGAGGGAGTAAAAAAAGACAGATAGCATTAGAAAACAAACAAAGAATGACGAAAGTAGATGAGTCAAACTAACAGCATCCCTTCGTCAACCACAGCTCGCATCGAGGCGTCTCTAATTTTGCTCCGCCATGACCCACGAATGCAGAGGATAGAACTCCTCAGGAGAGCACAGCTGATTTTTGTCCTTAGTTATGATATGTTATCAGCGTAGCCGTCCTCTTTTCGCGCAGAGAGCTTTGATGCCAGTTGTTTCAGCGCTTTTGAAGCTGATGGGCCAGCTCCACCAGGGCATGCCAAGACACGCGGACAAAAAAGTTGTCTTCTCAACCTGTTAATCTTTGTTCATATTTGTTCTTTTAATAGATTCATGGTACTTGTAGGCTTCTCTACTGCTTTCAGGGCAATTTTTTGCCAGCGAGTTGAAAATTTTCACATCAAAATAGATTTTGTTGAACCTCGATTCCCAAAGTCCGTTGGCCTTGTTATCTAATCTGGCATCGCCATTAGGGTGTCGTTGATTTAAGAGCAAAGGTTTCCCCTTGCAACGGCTGAAGATGAGGTTCGATTTCGACATCATGACAGACATCACTTAAAAATATCGCAATGGAATCGCGGAGTTCATTTTGTCTCATGTACATGTATCCTCCTTTCGGACAGTAAAGGGCGTGTTCAGCAGTGAAGTTTTCATTGCATGCGCATAGTGATGGCATCTTCACTGGAACCCAGCCATAGCGAAGGGCAATGCCATCACGAAACTCGCTTTTCGTTAGGTCAAAGTGATATCTCTTCATTGGCATAGCGTTCAACCAGCTTGATGTACTCTTTTCACTAGCTGAGTCAAGTGGGCGAATCTCTTTCTTATTCAATTCGCTCTTAATTCTCGTCCACTTTGATTTGATAGCAAGCTCTTTCTTCTTTTTTATTTCAAGTATGATTTGTTGTTGCTTTAGTTTGACTTCGGACAGAAAAATAGATAAGGGACTTGACAGTTGAACTGATCGTTCATATTCCTTAAGGCGGTCTTCAGGTTTAATGATGTTCAGGCCACCCTCCCTTCTCGGCAACGAAAAGATATCCCTGTATTTTGGATTGTAGGCGGGATTCTTTAACAGATTAGGTAATAGCTCATCGTTAATTGTTTTCGCACATTCTTTTAAAAGGGGTTCAATATTGGTTGTTGTACGTGCTAGAAAGGTCAATTTGAGCTGGCCCGATGAAGTGAACGATTTTTAAACATTTTGAGGTGAAATATTTCCATGAGCGGCCAGCTTTTTCAACAACAATTTCTGCGGTTTTAGTGATCTTTCTACAAGTTTTTTCTGCATTATCAGAACCTATTGCACTACCAAGTACTCTACAACCGTCACCTGTTTCGAGTTTGTGGTGAAAAAAAATCTGCTGTGCTTTTCAATTGTTAAAGTATAAAAAATAAATGTATTTACATTTGTCTGAGACAACAATTTGAACAATCCTTGGAAATATCTAAAAAAAATTGAACCAAAAATTTTCATATACAAAATTTTGCCTTTTTACAACTTCATGTTCACATCTGTTATCATTTCATTTAAAAAACTTTTCTTTTCGGGATTGTTCCATTTTAATGGCATTGTTTTGTTATTCCTAGGGTAATTCAGGTTTTTGTCCTAATCCTCCGCGTCCCTATTGTGGGTGGTTTGCAAATTTCGATTTGCCAAAATAATTTTGCCCCGTAATCTGGTCAAATAAATTATTTGAACAAATATTTTAGCTGGAGTTCCCGCCCCCGATAATCTTAACGTGTGTTTAGCCCAGGCTTCAAATTGCATATATATATATAGCTTCAAAGATAGTCAGATTCTACTGTGCGACATGCATCCAGAAATTTCCATTCAAGGCTACTCGTGGCAAAAACAGCATTTAGCAAGGTGTTGAACCATATATGAATCCTTCTTTTGTGGTCCTCATATCCGAGTGGTAACAAACCGGTTTGTCTGCCCACATGCATCTTTTAGATTTTATTTTATATGCAACCAGAGGCTTCATGTTTTTATCGAAAAATGATTTTCGGGTGGGAGACATGACTATATTTTTGCATTTTGATTACCATTTAATAGTCGCATAGTTTTTCATTGATTTGCGCAAAAAATTTTGTGTATAGTTGCCTCTATACTTTTAAATTTTGGTTTTTCATGATATCTGGTTTTCTGATGTTCTTTTGGTTGTATTTTCAATTGATCTTTACCAACAGTTATAAACTTGTCTAGGACCATTAATCTGGATACTGATTTTGTTCCCATCATTCCTGTTTTTTCCAAGTGCCTGATCGAAGGCCATCCAACTAGTTGTCGCCTTTTAAAAATTGTGAAGCGTTCTTTGAACGCAGTTTTTTCTTATGCTGAAGCGGTTCAAAGTTGCTAACATTCCGTTTTCTTCCTGTGTCAGTTGGATTTTGAAACCAAAGACAGCTAATTATCCAGTCCATGCTCACATTTACGTTGATATCAAAAGCCAAATTTACTTCGTCGTTCCTTTTCTTTATTTTGAAATGCAGGTACTCAGGCATTTGAGCTGCAAATGCAGCAATCAACAACAGGTGTTTCGTACCCGTCCGGGTCACCACTAACTGTTCAAACAAAGCCAGCTACAAACTGTTGAATAGTTTGTTAAATTTTGAGCATCCTCCCCCGCTGGTTGTTGCTACAGAATATACAAGTCCCAACAACATCCTGCATAATGGCATTGGTCTTTTTTAGCGTTTGGCATGAAAACAGTTTCTGCATAAGCATTATTCTGCTCCATTTTCTCAGAAAAACCTTTCCGGGTCACATTTAGATAGATTTTCACTGAGGTCTTGTTTATGCAGTGATGCCTCAAACCTTTTCATTTTCAATTTGACTAGTGTTACAGCCAATGAGCCACCCATAGCTAGGCCAACTGATATCACAAAACAGATGCTCTGAACGCTGGAGCCAGGGTTCTTGAGTACAATTCCCTTAGAACAATTTCTTTAGCCTCTCCAAGCCGCACATTGGTACACAACTTTGTCGAAAGAAATTAACTCCAAATTTTCTCTAGTATCTTGAGTAATTTTTTCAGAGTTCGAGCTTGATTGGGTTTCGAAGAAGTGTTTCAAACATCTGTTCAAATTTGCTACAAGGTATTAAAAGTGCAGTACAGGATGGAGAGGTGTAGTTTGTGTATTTTTGCTAAACCATGACGCCTGGCTAGTTGTGAAATAGTTTCTCTCATTGTTTGATATTTTTTTTTTACTGATTTCCCCGAGGTTCATCAATTGCTGGAAGCTGTCATTCTTTTATTAATCAATATTTATCACAGTTTCAACGTTTTGGTTCTTGATGGTTTTTAATTGATCAGAATTAAAGCAAATCCTCAAGTTTTCTTTTGTACGTTGACATTGCCATCGCGCAGAGTCAGCAACCTCTGTCAGACATTGTCGCAAGCCAATCCTTGGCCTTTAGATGACCTTGTACTAATATCACTTCTCTGTCCGCCAGAGTTACGCTTAGTTTTTTGCATACCATTTTGCGGACACTTCAAACTTTTAGAGATTCTTTATATTCTTTTTTTGATCTCGCGCAATTGAATCCTGATTGAACTTGTCTCTGACAAAGTGCTCAGTTTCGAAAGATAAGACTGTAAGTAAAAAACTTTGGAAATTCACTTCTATCCATTATCACAAAATTTTTATGAGTGCAGTTCCGCAACGTTCTGTCTTGTCACCCCGAGAGTTCATCAAACTTTCCATTTAGCCTCATTTCTAGTATTGCGAAGTGATTGCTCATATCTTGCCTAATGCTGCTAACATTCGATGGCCTCAGTTCTGGTCTCAGATTTTCCCTAAAGTTACACTTCTTCCAATCATGTTTCCTCTGTACAGTTTACGGCCTTTTTCAGCGCCGTGCACGTCTTGTTTTCGGAGTCTTAATCAAAATTTTGCACCAGTTATTTAGAAAAAGTTTCTTTTCCAGCATCAGGAAGCATCAAAGAATCCTTAATGACGTTAGTGTTAGTGTTGTTTTGAAGATTTAATTCGACAATAACAGATTAATTGTATCTTTTCAAATTGTTAAAGGTCTTGTAAGGGAGAATTCCAACGGTAAGCTTACAGAGTCAAACCTAGTGTAATACATATGAGATATCTTATAATCAGAACTGCACTTACAATTCGTCTGCCGGTAGCAAATTTTGAAGCTTGTGAATCCCATTTTTGCAATTACAATATCTTCTCTCTTTCTGGTGGCCAAACTCAACAATTCCTTATTGTGATTCCAGCCAAAGTTCTATAAATTTTTTCTGGTTGGCATCAATTTTTGTAACGGAACTGATGGTTCTGAATCTGATTAACAAATTTTAAACAATCTGATGAAGCTAGCTGATAGACTTACAACTGTTTTTCAAAGAAGGTTTGCCATAAAAATACCCCTGCAAGGTGAAAACTCTGAAAGAATACAATCTTTAAACGATCTACTCAACCATAGGACGGACGTGAGCTGGCAATTTTGCAACTCAAATTGATTGTCGGAAAATTTAATTGGTACCAAAAAACTAGAGATTGAATCAAACTCAGCTACACCGAAATCGACAACCTGAAAATTTACTTAAAGCAAAGGCATACAATTTGTACAATGCAGAACAACAAAATTAAAAAAACCGTCGAGCAATTAAGTCCCATAGTACTAGAAATTGCAATTGTGGTTACTTCTGTTGATAAATAGAGTGTTTTCCTTCTTCTCTGTTTTCTCTGATTGACCTTAGGGTTATATAGATTAAAAATGAAATACTTCTTGTTTTACTTTTGTTTGCTCTCACTGACCTTCAGATTACAAAGATTTTAAGAATTTTGTGTCGTTCCGGCCTATTCATCAGTGTCCCCTCATTGAACTTCAGGTTACCCAGAGTTTAGGAATAGGCTACACAGAGTTCGAAAAAATCTTAGGTCCTGCTCTCTCTTAACTTTGCTCGCAGTGACCTTCAAGTTACACAGAAATAAAGAAAACTCTAAGTTTACCGTCTACTCTTTACTTCGATAAAAGCTGTATCCGAATCTAAAAAAAAACTGCTCATTATATATATATATATATATATATATATATATATATATATACATAAATATATGTATATATATATATATATATATATATATATATATATATAATGCGCTGGAAGAAAATAAGGTGCATATTGAATCAAATCTTCTATAAAAAAACAGCTCTTGATGAGCAACTCAAAAATCTCGTCAAAACAACCTTAAACAACCGTTCAGAAAACACAAAATTTGATCCTAATGCACAAAGTATATGAATTCATTAGACATATCCAGCTCAAGTCGGCAAGTCGCTTGATAGACCTTAACTTCAACGATAGATCAAAATTATCAGCCCTATGCTGTTTTCAACAAAGACGAAAACAAAAGAAAACAAAATTGAAATAAAAGGTGTGAACTGATAAAAACGAAATGGATCCCAGTTTTCCTTTTCATCGGCATTTTGAATATGAATAGAAAGAAGCAAAGAGGCTGACGCATGGGTTAGAACTCAAAATGTCAGCGAGTGAACCAGGAATAAAAAGATTGACTACTCCAATGAGTATAAACATAATCAACTTCATTGCTCAAAACCTGCTTGATCTAAACAGATAAGTAAATTTCGCTAATAGTCAATTAAATTGCAATGATGACATAGTACGTTTAGCAGAAACATGAAAAACTAATCAAGGTATTGAGACGTTTTTTCTAACTTGATATTTTTTTTACAGAAAACAATAAAAAAAACTGATCTGAAAACGGAAAATAGAGTATTTCTAATTGCTGTAAAATCATCTTCTAGAAAAGAATTCGTTGCCAATGTTTTTAGCTATGATGACTTCATTGTTGATACAATTTTTGTTCCATTGTCTTCGTTTTTAGTCTGCTGTATCTACAATGTGCCAGAAAAATGCAACTACTTGTGGTCAGGAACTGATTTGAAAAATCTTCCGGAAAATTTAAAAGCACCTAGTTTGCACACTAATTCAAAAACCGTTACGGGAGTTGAAAATAAACAAGAGAAATTTTGTGGACGAACATGTACTTAACAAGGGAATGCTGAGGATTGCTTCTATATCAATCTCTCAATTGTTGCTCCAAGTCGGCTAGTTGTTTTTCTATGCAGCAATCTCGACATAGTTCTCAGTTGCCATTATGGTTTTTATCTGCATAGAAACCACAGTATCAATGACATTACGTGCTCTGACAATTTTAAAAACTTCATTGAACTAAATCTCTGAATTAATGCACCAAAAGTAAAGAAAATTCCGTTATTGGTTTTGATTGGAAAGAGTTTAATAACCACATAACAAGTGATATTTTCAAACCTTTTTGCTGTAGCATTGTTGGTTGCTGTTTCAAGTTTTTGTACACCTAACGACGTCTTCATCACGGTTTTTTTTCTTGTTTTAGGACAATTGATAGAAATTTGTGAACCTCTTGTTCAAAAAAAATTCGATCGTTCTGAGGAGCAGCAAGAAGCCTAAAAAACCAGGAATGATGTCATCGTTAAAGAATTGTTTAATTTTGTCTTTTCAATTTTGAATGATAAAAAGACCTTTTACTGGAGACTGCCTATGGCAATGTTTTGGAGTCAAGCCTATTATGTTACACTTGAGATATTGTATGTTCAAACCTGCACCCACCAGCCATCTACTGGCAGCCAATTCGCAAGCTCAGGAAAAGATTTTGGCAATTTCAATAACCTCAATATTCCTGGTGGCAAAGCTCAAAACTTTCTCAGAATTATGCCACTCAAAGACCTACGCAAATTTATTTTTTTTGCTGTCGATAACGATTTGAGCAACGTCACTGACGGTTCTGAATCTGATTTAAGAAAAATTTAAAACAATCTGAAAAAGATAGCTAATAGACTCGCAACTGTGGTCCTGAAAACATTTGCCAAAATAATACCCCTGCGAGGTCAAAACTTTGCAAGAGTTCAGTCCATAATCGATTTATGCAAACAACAGGAGGACATCAGTTCGAACTTTTGCAGCTCAAACAAGTTTTTTAAAAATAAACGATACATGAAATAAATCTCAGCTACAACAAAATCTACAACCTGAAAACTTACCTGAAGGCATACAAACAGTACCATCCAGAATTTCGAAAGAAAATGATTGAGCAATTTAGTGCCATATTAGTGGGAATTGATGCTGTAGTCCCTTCAGTTGATAAACGGAGTACTATTCCCTCTTCTTCTTTCCCCCTGAGTGACTTTCGGGCTACATATAGATCAAGAAGGAAATCCCTTTTTTGTACTTTCATTTGCTCTGAATGACCCTTAGGTTACATAGAGAGAAATGAAATTTTAGGGTTCCTGCATACTCTCTAGTTGTCCCACAGTTAAAAAAAAGAGTTTGAGAAAATATTAAGAGGTCCCTGCCAACTCTTTACTTTTCTCGCAGTGAACTTCAATTTCACATAGCTCAAAAAATACTACGGTTCCGGACAACTCTTTACGTTGCTCGCGGTGTCCTTTCAGTAACAAAGTGTTAAAAAAATACCAAGGTTCCTTCCTGCCTACCCTTTATTTTGTTCTTACTGACCATCAAGTTACACAAAGACATACAATTAAAATCAAACGCACTATGTGAAACTAAACAACTTCAATAAAAATAAAACCCAACGAAAAACACCAGTCTCCAAAAAACGTAACAGAAAAAGACGATCAAAATTTTTGTGTGCATCATTAAAAATAAAACCCAACAAAAACACGCCAATCTTCAAAAAAGTAACAGGAAAAAAAACAAACAAAGTTTTGTTTGCATCCTTTTCATTTTAGCAGAACTTTTCTCAAAAAAATTAAGACTAAAATCTGATTGTACTAATTTCAACATTAGTTGTGTCGACGTCCTAATTAAATAAGATAAAAACCTACTGTAAACTTGTAAGAATTGAGCTGGGAAAGATATAATATGTCACCTAAAATTGAAACTTTTGAAAATATAGCTCTCAATGAGCAATTCAAAGAACTCCAAAGAATTTAGATTTTTCCGTGTAAAGTAAAGCAAACTAACATATCTCTGGATAATGTGCAAAAAAAATATAAGTTTCTACATTTCGTTAAATCAGTTGGAGCTCGTAACACAGAAAAATTAGCAAGTTTTTAATCGAGAACTCTTATAATTTGAATGAAGGGGACAATATGAGTCAAAAAGCAAGCAAGCTGCTGAAAGATTACTAGAGGACCTCTAAAACGTAAAGCAAATAAATCGAGCATCTTAACTTTGAGGACAAAAAATGATAAAACATGTAGGACTTGGATGCGCAAAGCAGAAAAACAAAGAGAAATTAATTCTTGTACACAAAGCAAGTGAAATGAGTAGAAACCTCAAACTCAAATACGCAAGTTGCTTGAAGGTCAATAAGTACAGTGGTATCAGTAGATCGAAATATATCATTTGTGAAATGCCTAATGAAGACGCTATAGGAAACCAAAAACTTTATTAAAGAGGTGAATTAAGGACAAAAACAAAATAGGTCCAATGTTTTTATAAAGTGAACACCATGAACTTGACTGAAGCATGGTGATGCTTGAGTTATTACACCAAATATCAGTGAGGGAAACCAGGCAAATTAAGACTGACTACTGCAAAAATGCACAAACATACCCACCTTCACTGATCAAAGTCTGCTAGATCTAAACAGACAAACAAAATTTTCTAAAAGTCTATCAATTTGCAGTTATCACATAGCTTGCATAACAAAAACATGGTTAACTACTGAGATTGGTCTTGTGGTTTTTTCTATCTTCAATTTTTTTGCTGGAAAGGTAATAGTACAACTGATCTGAAAACATGGGGAATAATAAGTGCTGTAAAATAATCGCTTAAACATGAAACCCGGATAGTGCTTTATTGCCAAGATAAATTCCTTGTTGTTAAAGTTTTTTTTCTTTTTTAGTCTTCTGTATCTACAGTGCACCTGAACAATGCAACCACTGGTGGTCAGTAAAAGACTACGGAAGTCTTCTTGAAAACTTATAAGCTTCTCTTTTGCACACTAATTCAATAACCGTAATAAGAGTCGAAATTGGTGGAATTGCATTAATTACTCTAGTGGTGGAATTGCATTAATTCACCGCTAAGAAAAAAGTGTCAAAGAGATGTAAAATTAAGGTGTAATTTTATGGGGGAGGCTTAAATCTAACAATTCCTCCCCTTCTCTCCATTAATTTCCCCGCATTCACTGCTGATCTCACACAATTTTTACATTCTTTTTTTCTAAGCGGTGAATTTATGTAAGTTAACCACTAAGTTATGCGGTGAATTTTTGTATTTTCATCGCAATCACCGCTGATCTCACATAATTTGGACACTTTTTTCAGAGGGCTGAACTTATTTAAATTCACCACTACCAGGCGATAAAGTTTTTTATTCACCGCATTCACCGCCTGATTTATATAATTTCACCGCATTCACCGCTTATCTTACAAAATTTCCCGCATTCACCTCATATCTTACATAATTTTGCGTTGAATGGTAAAAGTTAAATGGGAGTCACTAATCAATTATACTGCAATCAATTATTGAACTTCCAATGGATTTTTCCAAATTCTTGATGGTTAGTAAGACATTTTCACTAATTGGAAACAATGCACATGGCTTCCAGAATGTTAGCGACTCAAAGATTAGCCAAGTTGACAAAAGTAGGAACCATTGGTCTGTTTGGTCTGATCCATTCCCATTCTTCCGTCTGGCCCATACTTAAGTTCATTTTGTTTGCTCTGTCCTATAATGTTTGATCTGGCCCATACCCACACAGCTGTATGCTTAGACTGGCCCAAACTCATACACAATAAAAAGGAAAAACATTGTTAATTCCTTTGAGTATGAACTATAAAATATAGAACATAGTTTAAAGGCAATGTAGTGTTAAAAAGTATAAATGAAACAAACGTCACATTTTGTGAAAGTTTAAAATTGTATTAGATTTACAATGTGCTAAAATATCGACAAATTAAGAGAGATGAATTATAATTGAGAAAAAGTTTTAAAAATGCTAATTCTACAATTAACATTTTCGAGAAAAGAGAAAATTTTAAAAAATGCTAATCCTGCAATTAACATTTCATAGAAGACTAAATGAAGCCCTAAAACTAAGTCAAATTAAGATTGAACTTGAAAGATTTGAGATTAGAATTCAATTCAGAAACCGTTGGGTCTTTTAGAAACTCATTCCAGAAATAATTTTTTATTGTAGTTTTGAGAGCCCGCTTTTTAGGGATATTCCGCCTCAAGGTGAGAGGCAAATCGTTTTACCAGTCAATTGCTTTTTTTGAAAAACAGTTTTGCATTATATTTGTTTTTTTTTACCATCCTTCTGTTTGGTCTCACCAATACACTGGCCAGTACATTTGTCTGTTCGGCCTGGCGCATTCCTGTTGGTATGGCTAGATTTTATTGCCTCTTTGGAGAGATAATATCAAGCAAATTTGCTCTAATCATCATCCAAGCAAACTATCTGGACTGATCAAAGCCAAATATGGTTTATGTGTCCCAGAGCCTGGCTTGAGTCTGTTCTCTCTGGGCTAAAGTCTGACTTGGGTCTGTTTATTCTGGCCCCGGATGGCCGACGTCTGTTCGATCTAACGATTATTCTATCCCACAAAAAGCTTAGATACTATTTTGCTGAATCGCAGACCATTTATTTGTTGCCTAAAAAGCGTGACATGCGCAAAACAAATCAACTGTTTTTTTTTCCAATTTTGCAGGTGTGAACTTACTGGACACGGCATTATTGGAAGGAAACGTTGAACAACAAAAACTAAAAAAAACCATAAAAAATTTCACGTTTTTTTACTTCGTTAAGATATTTCCTAGCGTCTGTTTTTCTTGCAGACTACACTGTGTGCGTCAAAGCGAACTCATAGAAAGACCCTGACTGGAAATTGAACAAATTATAAAATTCTTCTGACAATTAATGTTTGATTTGGTCTCTTCGGCAGACATTTCTATAACGAACACAATTCAGAAGCCTAAATTGACAAGTCTTCACTATGCCCGGGTTGCCCGTCATACAACTTTCCTTCATTTCATACAAGGTCATATATGATTTGTATGATTTCTTAGTATTCGTAAAAGGAAATCAGATATTTCCTGGTAACCATACAAACATCATATATAATTTCTTAGGTTCCATGCAAGAATCGCGTACTAGCAAATACGTTATGATTTGTATGACATCATATATGATCCTTGTAGGATTACCGGGAAAGGTCAACACGGGTCTTCGCAAAATTTATTCAGTTTATGTGAGAAATGAGAGTTAGACATCCATGAGTGATGTGTAATATTCATAAAAGTTCGTTTTTGATTTGATTGTTGTAACATGAATGTCCATTTCTCTCTTTCTCTCCCCTTCATCTCTCTCTAGCTCTTTTTGTATAATAGCCAATAATCTATCAGCATGTTTTGACAGTCGAGCACCACGGGAGTAGAAGCTGTGAAATGATTTGCTGAAAAACAATAAACAATCGTGCGTAATCAGTAATTTTGTCGCTACTCCAAAATGCATTTTAAATATTACACCAAAAAGGATGCCCTCTGAAAGTTATAGGTGGTTCAATTATAAGGTAATATGTACATATTGCCTTGTAATTAAACCACCTATAACTTTCAGAGGGCATCCTTTTTGGTGTAATATTTAAAATGCATTTTTTGGAGTAGCGACAAGATTACTGATTATCATGGTTACAATGCGGTAGAGTCTTATGGTGTCATCTCATATCATATAGCAGTCTTTGCGTTTTGATATACTTACCTTCAGCACAATTTTAGCAGTGAATAAACAGTACTGAATCGAATCCTGGAATGTCCCTCAAGAAAAGTGACCAATATCGTCAAATTTACTCGTTTCAACCCCTTTTTTGGTTACAGGTTGGAATAAGGACTGCTTGAATGTTATCAAATGTTATTTATCAATGACCTTTTTTCAAAGTTAGATGCTAATCTATCAGGGTGAAAGGAAACGTCAACTATAACTATTATAAGTTAATACAATCGTTCCTTTCCGCCCATTTTCTCACGGAGAATCTGAACAAGATTCACAATTAATGTATTGAAGCTGATTTTTGCATGATTTGTCAACCAGCTGAACCAAAAAACTAAAACTGTTAAATTACCATGGCAAGTTGTGAACCGTAGTTTTTTGCTATCTTAATTGTGAAATTTTTCCACTTTGGCGCTTCCCCTTTTTTGATCAAGATTGGAAACTCAATTACTGGATGGAGCGAATTTTTGTATTTTGGCAATTGTGATAACTTTAGGCGATAACATCCCGTACTTAACATCAAGTCAATATCAGTACTGGGAAATTCTACGTATCAGTACTGATTCAGAGCTATGATCAAAACACATTCAAGACTTGTCAGACTTGGCAAGTCTTAGCCGAGTCTTAGCCAAGTGCGATATTAAAGTTACGTACCGGGATCGAACCACCTCTCTTCAACTTCCTAGATTGTTGTTCTCCAAACTGCGCCAAATCAACTGTTGCAAATTTCTCTTTTGCGCCGTTAAAATACGCTTGAAAGAAGCAAATCTCAAGTGAGAAAGCGAGCAAATTATATTACATGGAAGACTTGCATTTACAATTGCCCAGTACTGATTTACACTTGGAGTTCGGTACGGGTGGTAAAAAAATTGAGAAGTATCTGCGAAAAGCAGGTCACCACCCAGGTTGAGGTCCCAGACGGAATCAAATTTGTTCAGACCGATGATGAACGCACGAGGGGATTCGTGTGTTCAAATTTACGTAGTCTGGAATTATAGAAAAACGCACATCTGAACTTGAACGCCCGAAAAGCTGGAAGTGAACGCACAAAATTTTGGACCTGATCGCACAAAAGTCTGGACTTGAACGCGCATAATTCTGGTCATGAAGGCTCTACTTTTTGTCAGTAGAAAAAGTCTATACCTCTCAGATGATTTCAGGGATAAAAAACACAGAAATAGCCCACTTTTCACAAGATCTTTTTCTGTGGAGGAGGTGAGTTTCCGCATTCAAAGTTTCTAATTCGTATCTAGCGAGTTTTCCTGTTTTTCAATTATTGACTAATTATCTCAATGGAAGTCTTTTTCTGTTAACTCCTCTTGTTTCATGATCAATGCCAGCTTTTGCAAGCATTTGTACAACGAACGTCATATTATTCAATCCAAAAAATATTAATTGATCAAGTTTTTAGAAGCTGGGTGAATTTCAATAACTCTGTGGTAGAAATTAAAAGTCTTGAACGATTAATACTAAGGCAAAACGTTCCCAGGAGTCGAAAATCGAATAATTACATTTTTTCATGAAAGCCATTTTGTCAAATTTTATTGTATCTCTAAAACAAATTCAAATGAACCGTATTTTTTGTATAAGGCTGGCAACAAAGGCAACATTAATGACCAGTAATTGGATGTCCACTTGTAAGTGCTTACGAAAATCCAGTATTGAAATCACTCACAGTTATTTTGTTTTTAAAAAGATAAAAAGAATAATTTTGGTCGGACTGTTCTGATAACAACACCAACATGAATTAGTCTGCCTTTTAAAAAAATTAAGCATATTTTGTGGCTAAAATGACAATTGTGTGTTTGAAAAAAGTTGTTTGAATACTATAGCTGGTTGCAAAAGCGATGATTTTATTCAAGGAATATCACTAATTATCTCAATGAAAATCAGACTTTCAGGTTGAATCACACTACCCTAGTCGGAAAAAAAGTTTATCTTGCAAGATCTTGCAAGATTCTGGCAGAATCTTGCAAGACGATGCATCATCTTGCAAGAATTTCTTCCAAAATCTTGCAAGATCTTGCAAGATAAACTTTTTTCTTACAAGAATCTTACAAGATACACTTTTTCTTTCAAGAATCTTACAAGATACACTTTTTCTTTCAAGAATCTTACAAGATAAACTTTTTCTTTCAAGAATCTTACAAGATAGCCTTTTTTATTTCAAAATTGGTTTTTCGCCTCCAGCACCTATTCTTATGACCTATACTTGCAAAAAAAAAATAAAACGTTGCAAGATATGAATGTACACATATTTTGGCATCGACAAAAGTAAGCCGAGAAGTAAAAACATCAGAAAAATATTAATCTAAGGCATCAGAAAATGGTCTTTCGATCTTCGTTTTTTAAAAACTTGTCCTGGTTTTTTCATTTCTGTTTTCTTGCTTTTCTGTTTTCTTGGCTTTCTGTTTTCTTGGCTTTCTGTTTTCTTGGCTTTCTGTTTTCTAGGTTTTCTGTTTTCTTCATTGCTTCCGTGGCCATGATGATTTCCGTCTTCAAGATGATTTTTCTAAAACATATACAATATTTAAAAACAGGAACACAGAAAAACGCAAAAAAACGGGCACGATGTGCCCAAAACAGGAACACAGAAAAACGCAAAAAAACGGGCACGAAGTGCCCAGAACAGGAACACAGAAAAACGCAAAAAAACGTGCACAATGTGCCCAAAACAGGAACACAGAAAAACGCAAAAAAAACGGGCACGATGTACCCAAAACAGGAACACAGAAAAACGCAAAAAAACGGGCACTATGTGCCCAAAACAGGAACACAGTAAAACGCAAAAAAACGGGCACGATGTGCCCAAAACAGGAACACAGAAAAACGCAAAAAAACGGGCACGAAGTGCCCAAAACAGGAACACAGAAAAACGCAAAAAAACGAGCACAATGTGCCCAAAACAGGAACACAGAAAAACGCAAAAAAACGGGCACGAAGTGCCCAAAACAGGAACACAGAAAAACGCAAAAAAACGAGCACAATGTGCCCAAAACAGGAACACAGAAAAACGCAAAAAAACGGGCACGAAGTGCCCAAAACAGGAACACAGAAAAACGCAAAAAAAACGAGCACAATGTGCCCAAAACAGGAACACAGAAAAACGCAAAAAAACGGGCACGATGTGCCCAAAACAGGAACACAGAAAAACGCAAAAAAACGGGCACGAAGTGCCCAAAACAGGAACACAGAAAAACGCAAAAAAACGGGCACGAAGTGCCCAAAACAGGAACACAGAAAAACGCAAAAAAACGGGCACGAAGTGCCCAAAACAGGAACACAGAAAAACGCAAAAAAACGGGCACGAAGTGCCCAAAACAGGAACACAGAAAAACGCAAAAAAACGAACACAATGTGCCCAAAACAGGAACACAGAAAAACGCAAAAAAACGGGCACGAAGTGCCCAAAACAGGAACACAGAAAAACGCAAAAAAACGAGCACAATGTGCCCAAAACAGGAACACAGAAAAACGCAAAAAAACGGGCACGAAGTGCCCAAAACAGGAACACAGAAAAACGCAAAAAAACGAGCACAATGTGCCCAAAACAGGAACACAGAAAAACGCAAAAAAACGGGCACGATTTGCTCAAAACAGGAACACAGAAAAACGCAAAAAAAACGGGCACGATGTGCCCAAAACAGGAACACAGAAAAACGCAAAAAAACGGGCACGAAGTGCCCAAAACAGGAACACAGAAAAACGCAAAAAAAAACGAGCACGATGAGCCCAAAACAGGAACACAGAAAAACGCAAAAAACGGGCATGATGTGCCCAAAACAGGAACACAGAAAAACGCAAAAGTACGGGCACGATGTGCCCAAAACAGGAACACAGAAAAACGCAAAAAAACGAGCACAATGTGCCCAAAACAAGAACACCAAAAAACGCAAAAAAACGAGCACAATGTGCCCAAAACAAGAACATCAAAAAACGCAAAAAAACGAGCACGATGTGCACAAAACAAGAACACCAAAAAAACAAAAAACGGACACGATGTGCACAAAAAAACAATAGAGAGAAGAACGCAAAAAACGGACATGATAGGCCCAAACAAGAGCACAGAAAAACGCAAAAAAACGGGCACAATGTGCACAAAACAAGAACACCAAAAAACGCAAAAAAACGAGCACAATGTGCCCAAAACAAGAACACCAGAAAACGCAAAAAAACGAGCACGATGACCCCAAAACAAGAACACCAAAAACACAAAAAACGGACACGATGTGCACAAAAAAAACAATACAGAGAAGAACGCAAAAAACGGACATGATGGGCCCAAAAAAACGATGCAGAGAAGAACACAAAAAAACGGACATGATGCGCCCAAACACGAACACAGAAAAACGCAAAAAGCGGGCACGATTTGCCCAAAACAGGAACACAGAAAAACGCAAGAAAACGGGCACGAAGTGCCCAAAACAGGAACACAGAAAAACGCAAAAAAAACGAGCACAATGTGCCCAAAACAGGAACACAGAAAAACGCAAAAAAACGGGCACGATGTGCCCAAAACAGGAACACAGAAAAACGCAAAAAAAACGAGCACAATGTGCCCAAAACAGGAACACAGAAAAACGCAAAAAACGGGCACGATGTGCCCAAAACAAGAACACAGAAAAACGCAAAAAAACGGGCACGAAGTGCCCAAAACAGGAACACAGAAAAACGCAAAAAAACGAGCACAATGTGCCCAAAACAAGAACACCAAAAAACGCAAAAAAAACGAGCACAATGTGCCCAAAACAAGAACATCAAAAAACGCAAAAAAACGAGCACGATGTGCACAAAACAAGAACACCAAAAAAACAAAAAACGGACACGATGTGCACAAAAAAACAATAGAGAGAAGAACGCAAAAAACGGACATGATAGGCCCAAACAAGAGCACAGAAAAACGCAAAAAAACGGGCACAATGTGCCCAAAACAAGAACACCAAAAAACGCAAAAAAACGAGCACAATGTGCCCAAAACAAGAACACCAGAAAACGCAAAAAAACGAGCACGATGACCCCAAAACAAGAACACCAAAAACACAAAAAACGGACACGATGTGCACAAAAAAAACAATACAGAGAAGAACGCAAAAAACGGACATGATGGGCCCAAAAAAACGATGCAGAGAAGAACACAAAAAAACGGACATGATGCGCCTAAACACGAACACAGAAAAAAGCAAAAAACGGACATGATTTGCCCAAAACAAAAACACCAAAAATCGTAAAAAACGACACGATGTGCCCAAAAAAAACGATGCAGGGAAGAACACAAAAAAACGGACATGATGCGCCCAAACACGAACACAGAAAAACGCAAAAAGCGGGCGCGATTTGCCCAAAACAGGAACACAGAAAAACGCAAAAAAACGAGCACGATGTGCCCAAAACAAGAACACCAAAGAACGCAAAAAACGGACACGATGTGCTCAAAAAAACAATAGAGAGAAGAACGCAAAAAACGGACACGATGTGCACAAAAAACAATAGAGAGAAGAACGCAAAAAACGGACATTATGGGCTCAAACAAGAACACAGAAAAACGCAAAAAACGGGCACGATGTGCCCAAAACAGGAACACAGAAAAGCGCAAAAAAACGAGCACAATGTGCCCAAAACAGGAACACAGAAAAACGCAAAAAAACGGGCACGAAGTGCCCAAGACAGGAACACAGAAAAACGCAAAAAAACGAGCAAAATGAGCCCAAAACAGGAACACAGAAAAACGCAAAAAACGGGCACAATGTGCCCAAAACAAGAACACCCAAAAAACGCAAAGCAAAGCCCAGCAAGAAACACCTAAAGCCCGCGCCGAAACCTAAGCGGGGAGGGAAAAGCGAAACGGAAGCGCGAAAAACCTAGCTCCTAAATCGGCGCGGGCAAAGGAGAGACCACCCACCCTAACCTAAGCACACTATGGGCAAAAGCAAAGCCCGGCAAAGCAACACCTAAGGCCTGCGCCAAAAAGCCTAGATGGGAGGGGGTACAAAGAGCAACGCAAAACCTTAATCCTAAGTGGCGCAGGCAAAAAGGGCAAAGCACGTGCCCAAAACAAAGCAAAGCCTAAGCAGCGCGCAAAAAGCGGAGAGCACTAACAGTGCTGAAAACAGGAAAGGGGGGAACGACACAGCTTACCGATCAAACTGAAGACGCGAAGTCCATGCAGAAGGGGCGGCGACTCCACCACCAACACCAAAGGTCGTCTCCACCACCCAGTGCTCCTCGGGTGTCGTCTCCTCGTCCTCGGGTGTCACCGAATCCTGCAGAAAAAGAGAAAACTGAACAACACAGAACAGCACAGAAATCCCAAGCGCCTAAGCGCAAGGGTACCCCCCCAAACCCAGCCAAGCCAAAGCACACCAGGGCAAAGCAAAGCCCAGCAAGAAACACCTAACGCCCGCGCCGAAACCTAAGTGGGGAGGGAAAAGCAAAACGGAAGCGCAAAAAACTTAGCTCCTAAATCGGCGCGGGCAAAGGAGAGACCACCCACCCTAACCTAAGCACACTATGGGCAAAAGCAAAGCCCGGCAAAGCAACACCTAAGGCCTGCGCCAAAAAGCCAAAAAGCCTAGATGGGAGGGGGTACAAAGAGCAACGCAAAACCTTAATCCTAAGTGGCGCAGGCAAAAAGGGCAAAGCACGTGCCCAAAACAAAGCAAAGCCTAAGCAGCGCGCAAAAAGCGGAGAGCACTAAGAGTGCCAAAAACAGGAAAGGGGGGAGGAACGACACAGCTTACCGACCAAACCGAAGACGCGAAGTCCATGCAGAAGGGGCGGCGACTCCACCACCAACACCAAAGGTCGTCTCCACCACCCAGGGCTCCTCGGGTGTCGTCTCCTCGTCCTCGGGTGTCACCGAATCCTGCAGAAAAAGAGAAAACTGAACAACACAGAACAGCACAGAAATCCCAAGCGCCTAAGCGCAAGGGTACCCCCCCCCCCCAAACCCAGCCAAAGCACACCAGGGCAAAGCAAAGCCCAGCAAGAAACACCTAAAGCCCGCGCCGAAACCTAAGTGGGGAGGGAAAAGCGAAACGGAAGCGCGAAAAATTTAGCTCCTAAATCGGCGCGGGCAAAGGAGAGACCACCCACCCTAACCTAAGCACACTATGGGCAAAAGCAAAGCCCGGCAAAGCAACACCTAAGGCCTGCGCCAAAAAGCCTAGATGGGAGGGGGTACAAAGAGCAACGCAAAACCTTAATCCTAAGTGGCGCAGGCAAAAAGGGCAAGGCACGTGCCCAAAACAAAGCAAAGCCTAAGCAGCGCGCAAAAAGCGGAGAGCACTAAGAGTGCCAAAAACAGGAAAGGGGGGGAGGAACGACACAGCTTACCGACCAAACCGAAGACGCGAAGTCCATGCAGAAGGGGCGGCGACTCCACCACCAACACCAAAGGTCGTCTCCACCACCCAGGGCTCCTCGGGTGTCGTCTCCTCGTCCTCGGGTGTCACCGAATCCTGCAGAAAAAGAGAAAACTGAACAACACAGAACAGCACAGAAATCCCAAGCGCCTAAGCGCAAGGGTACCCCCCCCCCAAACCAGCCAAAGCACACCAGGGCAAAGCAAAGCCCAGCAAGAAACACCTAAAGCCCGCGCCGAAACCTAAGTGGGGAGGGAAAAGCGAAACGGAAGCGCGAAAAACCTGGCTCCTAAATCGGCGCGGATAAAGGAGATACCACCCACCCTAACCTAAGCACACTATGGGCAAAAGCAAAGCCCGGCAAAGCAACACCTAAGGCCTGCGCCAAAAAGCCTAGATGGGAGGGGGTACAAAGAGCAACGCAAAACCTTAATCCTAAGTGGCGCAGGCAAAAAGGGCAAAGCACGTGCCCAAAACAAAGCAAAGCCTAAGCAGCGCGCAAAAAGCGGAGAGCACTAAGAGTGCCGAAAACAGGAAAAGGGGGGAGGAACGACACAGCTTACCAACCAAACCGAAGACGCGAAGTCCATGCAGAAGTGGCGGCGACTCCACCACCAACCCCAAGGTCGTCTCCACCACCCAGGGCTCCTCGGGTGTCGTCTCCTCGTCCTCGGGTGTCACCGAATCCTGCAGAAAAGGAGAAAACTCGACCACCAAAGACCCACACCCACCAAAAACCCACTGAACTAAAACACAAAAACCACCCACCTAAAACCCAAAACCCACGCCCAATACCTACCCACCTAAACCCCAAAACCCAGCCACCTAAAGCCCACCAAAACCAAAACACACCCACTTAAAACCAGAACCCACCTACCAAAAAACAAAACCTAAAAGCCAACCAAACAAAAAACAAAAACAAACCACCAAAAAAACACCCACCTATAGCCCAAAAGCCCCTCACCCGAAACCTACCCATCTAAAACCCAGCCACCAAAGACCCACACCCACCAAAAACCCACCCACCTAAAACACAAAAGCCACCCACCTAAAAGCCAAAACCCACTCACCCAAAACCTACCCCCTAAACCCAAAAACCCAGCCATTCCAAACCCACCAAAACCAAAACACACCCACCTAAAACCCATTTAACCAAAAGACAAAACCAAACCACCAAAAAAACACACCCACCAAAAAACCACCACCCACCTAAAACCCAAAACCCCCTCATCCAAAACCTACTCACCTCAAATACAAAGCCCAGCCACCTGAAACCCACCCAAAAACCAAAAATCCAAACACCTAAAACCAGGACCCACCTACTAAAAACCAAAACCTACACCCACCAAAAACACATCCACCAAAAATACAAAAACCAACCTTTTGAACCCAGCCACTTAAAACCCACCCAAAAACCAAAACACACCAACCTTAAACCCGATCCCACCTACCAAAAACCAAAACCTACCCACCTAAAAGCCAGCCACCCAAACGACAAAACCCAACCACCAAAAACCCAAATTCACCAAAAGTCCAACCACCTAAAACAAAAAACACCCACCTAAAACCCAAAACCCATCCACCTAAACCCCAAAACCCAGCCACCTAAAACCCACCAAAACCAAAACACACCCACCTAAAACCAGAACCCACCTACCAAAAAACAAAACCTAAAAGCCAACCAAACAAAAAACAAAAACAAACCACCAAAAAAAAACCCGCCTATAGCCCAAAAGCCCCTCACCGGAAACCTACCCATCTAAAACCCACCCAAAAACCAAAAACCCACACACCTAAAACCAGGGCCCACCTACTAAAAACCAAAACCTACCCACCTAAAAACCAACCACCCAAAAAAACAGAACCCAACCACCAAAGACCCACACCCACCAAAAACCCACCCATCGAAAAATCAAAAACCAGCCACTTAAACCCAGCCACCTAAAACCCACCCAAAAACCAAAACACACCAACCAAAAACCCGATCCCACCTACCAAAAACCAAAACCTACCCTACTAAAACCCAGCCACCCAAAAGACAAAACCCAACCACCAAAAACCCACACCCACCAAAACCCACCCACCTACACAAAAACCTAAAAACCACTCACCCAAAACCTACCCACCTAAAATCCAAAGCCCAGCCACCTAAAACCCACACAAAAACAAACAATTCACACACCTAAAACCAGAACCCACCTACCAAAAACCAAAATCTACCCACCTAAAACCCAAGCCACCCAAAAGACAAAACCCAACCACCAAAAACCCAAATTCACCAAAAGTCCACCCACCTAAAACACAAAAAACACCCACCTAAAACCCAAAACCCACCCACCTAAACCCCAAAACCCAGCCACCTAAAACCCACCAAAACCAAAACACACCCACCTAAAATCAGAACCCACCTACCAAAAAACAAAAACTAAAAGCCAGCCAATCAAAAAGCAAAAACAAACAACCAAAAAAACACCCACCTAAAACCCAAAACCTCACCCAAAACCTACCCACATAAAACCCAAAAGCCAGTCACCTAAAACCCACCCAAAAACCAAAAATCCACACCTAAAACCAGGACCCACCTACTAAAAACCAAAACCTACCCACCTAAAAATCAACCACCCAAAAGACAAAACCCAACCACCAAAGGCCCACACCCACCAAAAACCCACCCACCAGAAAAAACAAAAACCAACCACTTAAACCCAGCCACCTAAAACCCACCCAAAAACCAAAACACCAACCTAAAACCCGATCCCACCTAACAAAAACTAAAACCTACCCACCTAAAACCCAGCCGCCCAAAAGAAAAAACCCAACCCCCAAAAACCCACACCCACCAAAACTCACCCAACTAAAACACAAAAACCACTCACCCAAAACCTACCCACCTAAAATCCAAAGTCCAGCCACCTACCAAAAACCAAAAATCCACACACCTAGAACCAGGGCCCACCTACTAAAAACCAAAACCGACCCACCTAAAAACCAACCACCCAAAAAAACAAAACCCAACCACCAAAGACCCACACCCAACAAAAACCCACCCACCTAAAACAAAAAAACACCCACCTAAAACCCAAAACCCACCCACCTAAACCCCAAAACCCAGCCACCTAAAACCCACCAAAACCAAAACACACCCACCTAAAACCAGAACCCACCTACCAAAAAACAAAAACTAAAAGCCAGCCAATCAAAAAACAAAAACAAACAACCAAAAAAACACCCACCTAAAACCCAAAACCTCACCCAAAAACTACCCACATAAAACCCAAAAGCCAGTCACCTAAAACCCACCTAAAAACCAAAAATCCACACCTAAAACCAGGACCCACCTACTAAAAACCAAAACCTACCCACCTAAAAACCAACCACCCAAAAGACAAAACCCAACCACCAAAGGCCCACACCCACCAAAAACCCACCCACCAGAAAAAAACAAAAACCAACCACTTAAACCCAGCCACCTAAAACCCACCCAAAAACCAAAACACCAACCTAAAACCCGATCCCACCTACCAAAAACCAAAACCTACCCACCTAAAACCCACCAAAAAACACCCACCAAAAACCCACCCACCAGAAAAAAACAAAAACCAACCACTTAAACCCAGCCACCTAAAACCCACCCAAAAACCAAAACACCAACCTAAAACCCGATCCCACCTACCAAAAACCAAAACCTACCCACCTAAAACCCAGCCGCCCAAAAGAAAAACCCAACCCACAAAAACCCACACCCACCAAAACCCACCCACCTAAAACACAAAAAACACTCACCCAAAACCTACCCACCTAAAATCCAAAGTCCAGCCACCTACCAAAAACCAAAAATCCACACACCTAGAACCAGGGCCCACCTACTAAAAACCAAAACCTACCCACCTAAAAACCAACCACCCAAAAAAACAAAACCCAACCACCAAAGACCCACACCCACTAAAAACCCACCCATCAAAAAAACAAAAACCAACCACTTAAACCCAGCCACCTAAAACCCACCCAAAAACCAAAACACACCAATCTAAAACCCGATCCCACCTAACAAAAACCAAAACCAACCCATCTAAAACCCAGCAACCCAAAAGACAAAACCCAACCACCGAAAACCCACCCACCTACACAAAAACCTAAAACCCACTCATCCAAAACCTACCCACCTAAAATCCAAAGCCCAGCCACCTAAAACCCACCCAAAAACAAAAAATTCACACACCTAAAACCAGAACCCACCTACCAAAAACCAAAATCTACCCACCTAAAACCCAGCCACCCAAAAGACAAAACCCAACCACCAAAAACCCAAATTCACCAAAAGTCCACCCACCTAAAACAAAAAACACCCACCTAAAACCAGAACCCACCTACCAAAAAACAAAAACTAAAAGCCAGCCAATCAAAAAACAAAAACAAACCACCAAAAAAACACCCACCTAAAACCCAAAACCTCACCCAAAACCGACCCACACAAAACCCAAAAGCCAGCCACCTAAAACCCACCCAAAAACCAAAACTCCACACCTAAAACCAGAAACCACCTACCAAAAACCAAAGTCTACCCACCTAAAAACCAACCACCCAAAAGGCAAAACCCAACCACCAAAGGCCCACACCCACCAAAAACCCACCCACCAGAAAAAAAACAAAAACCAACCACTTAAACCCAGCAACCTAAAACCCACCCAAAAACCAAAACATCAAACTAAAACCCCATCCCACCTACCAAAAACCAAAACCTACCCACCTAAAACCCAGCCACCAAAAGAAAAAACCCAACCCCCAAAAACCCACACCCACCAAAACCCACCCACCTACAAAACAAAAAACCACTCACCCAAAACCTACCCATCTAAAATGCAAAGTCCAGCCACCTAAAACCCACCTACTAAAAACCAAAGTCTACCCACCTAAAAACCAACCACCCAAAAGGCAAAACCCAACCACCAAAGGCCCACACCCACCAAAAACCCACCCACCAGAAAAAAACAAAAACCAACCACTTAAACCCAGCAACCTAAAACCCACCCAAAAACCAAAACATCAAACTAAAACCCCATCCCACCTACCAAAAACCAAAACCTACCCGCCTAAAAACCAACCACCCAAAAGACAAAACCCAACCACCAAAGACCCACACCCACCACAAACCCACCCACCAAGAAAAAAACAAAAACCAACCACTTAAACCCAGCCACCTAAAACCCACCCACCAAAACCAAAACACACCCACCTAAAACCAGAACCCATCTACTAAAATCCAAAACTACCCACCTAAAACCAAGCCACCCAAAAGACAAAACCCAACCCCCAAAAACCCAAATCCACCAAAAGTCCACCCACCTAAAACACAAAAAACACCCACCTAAAACCCAAAACCCACCCACCTAAACCCCAAAACCCAGCCACCTAAAACCCACCAAAACCAAAACACATCCACCTAAAACCAGAACCCAACTACCAAAAAACAAAAACTAAAAGCCAGCCAATCAAAAAACAAAAAAACCACCAAAAAAACACCCGCCTAAAAACCAAAACCTACCCACCTAAAAACCAACCACCCAAAAAAACAAAACCCAACCACCAAAGACCCACACCCACTAAAAACCCACCCATCAAAAAAACAAAAACCAACCACTTAAACCCAGCCACCTAAAACCCACCCAAAAACCAAAACACACCAATCTAAAACCCGATCCCACCTAACAAAAACCAAAACCAACCCATCTAAAACCCAGCAACCCAAAAGAAAAAACCCAACCACCGAAAACCCACCCACCTACACAAAAACCTAAAACCCACTCATCCAAAACCTACCCACCTAAAATCCAAAGCCCAGCCACCTAAAACCCACCCAAAAACAAAAAATTCACACACCTAAAACCAGAACCCACCTACCAAAAACCAAAATCTACCCACCTAAAACCCAGCCACCCAAAAGACAAAACCCAACCACCAAAAACCCAAATTCACCAAAAGTCCACCCACCTAAAACAAAAAATACCCACCTAAAACCAGAACCCACCTACCAAAAAACAAAAACTAAAAGCCAGCCAATCAAAAAACAAAAACAAACCACCAAAAAAACACCCACCTAAAACCCAAAACCTCACCCAAAACCGACCCACACAAAACCCAAAAGCCAGCCACCTAAAACCCACCCAAAAACCAAAACTCCACACCTAAAACCAGAAACCACCTACCAAAAACCAAAGTCTACCCACCTAAAAACCAACCACCCAAAAGGCAAAACCCAACCACCAAAGGCCCACACCCACCAAAAACCCACCCACCAGAAAAAAAACAAAAACCAACCACTTAAACCCAGCAACCTAAAACCCACCCAAAAACCAAAACATCAAACTAAAACCCCATCCCACCTACCAAAAACCAAAACCTACCCACCTAAAACCCAGCCACCAAAAGAAAAAACCCAACCCCCAAAAACCCACACCCACCAAAACCCACCCACCTACAAAACAAAAAACCGCTCACCCAAAACCTACCCATCTAAAATGCAAAGTCCAGCCACCTAAAACCCACCTACCAAAAACCAAAAATCCACACCTAAAACAAGGACCCACCTACTAAAAACCAAAACCTACCCGCCTAAAAACCAACCACCCAAAAGACAAAACCCAACCACCAAAGACCCACACCCACCACAAACCCACCCACCAAAAAAAAAACAAAAACCAACCACTTAAACCCAGCCACCTAAAACCCACCCACCAAAACCAAAACACACCCACCTAAAACCAGAACCCATCTACTAAAATCCAAAACCTACCCACCTAAAACCAAGCCACCCAAAAGACAAAACCCAACCCCCAAAAACCCAAATCCACCAAAAGTCCACCCACCTAAAACACAAAAAACACCCACCTAAAACCCAAAACCCACCCACCTAAACCCCAAAACCCAGCCACCTAAAACCCACCAAAACCAAAACACATCCACCTAAAACCAGAACCCACCTACCAAAAAACAAAAACTAAAAGCCAGCCAATCAAAAAACAAAAAAAAACCACCAAAAAAACACCCGCCTAAAACCCAAAACCTACCCACATAAAACCCAAAAGCCAGCCACGTAAAACTTGAAGTTTTCATGAGATATCTAGGATACTTACAAAGAAAAACGCTTTCAAAAATTCTCAAGAATGCAAAGTTGATTTTTTCAAGTTTTCTGCATTTCTTAACTGTATATTTTATCTTTTCAATCAAACTGGCCCTTACAGCGCAGAGTGATTTTTAAAATGAAAAAATGACTATCGCAAAATTGATTGTTACAATGCATCATTAATTTCAAGTAAATTTTTTTCGAGAACTTTTTTTATTTTTACAGGAATTATAGGAATTGAAATATTGACAGTTCTTAGTGAATATTGTTTTCTGCCGGTAAAAAATTAAAATGAAATCAACAATGAATTGAATCTTTTTCAATTAACAAACAAACAAAAATCAAGTTGTTCAAAGGATAGTTTTACAAGCGAAATGGAGTATCTGGAATAAATTCCATAGACAGGAACGCTTTCTGAAAATGCCAGGAAAGCAAAGTTAAATTAGTTTTTTGGATATCTTGATTAAATACAAAGAACAGGAACGCTTTCACAAAATGCCGAGTTTCTCTGCATTTGGCAACTCAATTGAAGTTTTCTTAGTTTTTGATGGAATGCAATTTTCCATTTTGAGACTTCTTTACACACGTCATTTCGCCGAACCGCGTATCGAGTATTCTCAAGAACAGCGCCAGTACAAGTTTTTCACCGAAAAAATTCAGATGGGCAATATCACGGGAGTTTTGTTTACGAAAATGAGAAGCGTGAATTTTCCTCGGTCCAACATATAGATTTCCCATAAAATTTTGCATCAGACTGTTTGCCGTCTGTACGAGTTCGTATCTAACATCGGGACGGGCCATTAATCCAATAACTCTAGTCTCAACATTTTTGTCAAGCAAGACTCTAGCAAAGCCGCAAATCCGTGCCGCTGTTTTTAGAGGCGATTCGGGAGTAATCCAGTGCTTACTGGGGTGTTGCGACAAATCGTTGTTGCCCAACATAACGATACACAAATCAAACTTGCTGCAGAATTTAACGTCCTCGCTGTTTAGGTGTTTCGCCCTGAAACCAGGCCTGCATCTTACGGTTACGTTGCGTTTGCTTAGAAGGTTGTCCTCGTCAATATCATTTGCCAACCTCACTAAATTGCTGTCACCGACAATTACCACCGAGGGGCTAAAACAAAAAAATAATAATTTTTTTGAAACTTGAGGACAAGCTGACCCTTTCAGTGCAGCTTGAAGTGAATATTTTTTTGTTATATTTACATATGCGAAAAAACAGTAGACCAAGAAAAGCGCGATATAGCTACATAGACACCGCAAAAAAACACAACTAGAAAAACTTTGGAAAAAAATTAAACAATGATAATTAATTGTGTTCAAAACCTTCATTCATTATGCTTACGATAAGTTTGCTTCCTTGAATCAGAACAATAGTTTTGAATTTTATTTGTTCAGTAGGAATCACTTCGAATGATTCAAGACCAAAAAGTTCAAAGAAAAACCCAAAACCTTGCGAGACTCCAGCTAAATTTGCTTCAACTACACTTTTTGCTGCTTTTCCAACGGCAAATGTACCGGTAGAATTCGAGAAATAGGTTTCAACTCTAAAAAACCGCCAATCACGGAGCTGAAACAAACATTCGCCGAGATTTTTACCTATTCGCGAATAAGACACGGATGAAAAGCAATTACCAAAAGAATTCACAAAGCGAGCAAAAAAAGTCAACATTTTTATCAGAACAGAAGGCTTTTGCATCCTCACCAACATTCGTTAACCCTCGCAAACATTTGTCCGATGTAGTAGTTATCTTACCAAATGAAGCCTGATGCTTGAGAAATTGTTCAACAATAGCTTCGGGTCCTTTAACTGTTCCTTGCACCGCACTTAAGAGACAGTGATTGGCTGATTCAAAACAAAAAGCAGAAAATGACCAGAGCGGGCCATTTCTTTTAACTTGTTCACAGAGATGCCTCATAGTATGAAAGTTAAAAGACTGGGAGTTTTCGCCGTAAATTTCAACAAAATTTTCAAAAAACTCATTAATTAAGACACTTGCCTCACTAATATCACGCTCTTTTACTGATGTTTTGGATAGGAGTCTGATAGCTACGCACAATGTAATAAAACTTTTGAAATAGACTTCTCTGATCGGGAGATTACAAAAAACGAGAGGTCCTACATGAAAAAAGAACAACTTGAAATCAAATGCTTTCCAAAATTTGATGTCAGCGAGCAATTTAATTCGATGCTGAATGTCAAAAGGCACTTTAACCAAAGACATATAGGCCTCAGCTTTTTGTAGAATTTGACCTTTGGCAAGCGAAACTATTAGTTTTGACAAAGTTTTACCGTTTCCAAGAAAAACCTGGTGCATTGGATCTATTGGACAGTTCCAAGGTAATTCTATTACTTTACTTAGGGGGGTTAACGACTTTATTCCGCATGTTATTGAGTTATTTTGCTCGGCAAATATGCCACAAGCTTTAAAATCCTTGGTCTCGCGCAACACAAAAACTTTTTTAACTGAGAAGAGCATTCGGTGATCCTGAGAAAATCCTTTGATATAGCAATGCGGGCACGATGAATAGCCATTGAACTGGTTCATACATAGAACACAAGCGGTCGCCGGCATGTCTGCAACAATTGAACGCACAGAAAATTTTAATGATCCTAAGCCGTCATTATATAAACTTTTGTCAATTAACGATTGAATCTCAAAAAGGAAACGAGGCAACAGTTTTGCGAAATCGGGTTTGGATTTTCCATGCCACAGAGCCAGTAAACAAAGATTTGAAAAAGCTCCACGCAATTTCGGCGGGAGATTGAAAACTTGCACCCAAATTGGCCAAACAGAAATTTTCGAAGACTTAAATACCGGCGCACCATCGATGTTAAGAACGAGTTGAATTTCTGGTCGGCAAAAAACATCCCATGACGTTTTCCAAGAACAGTCCTCAGACCACGAGCTCAATATATATTTTGCATTCTCGTCGAGAATTTTTTCAATTTGACTCCTAATATCTACACAACAAAATCTGCCATTTTCGAACTCGATCGTACATACAGTTGGTAGAAAGGGGATGGAAAGTTTTGAAAACAAGTTGTTGGGGACTGGAAAATTTTTTGCAAAAAGTTTTAATAAGTCCTGCCTGGCATTTTTGGGAAACTTATGTTTATCAGACATGCTATTAAACTCAAGCATAAAGCTTTCTGTAGTAGAGGAAGCACCCTCAAATAGAGGAATTCCTTCTTGATCTTCAAAATAAGCATAGTCTACACCCGTTGAACAAAAACTATCATTATTATCTATCTCATCTTCAATTACATGTAATTCTATTACAGTCGAGTCATTTTGTTCCGAAGGATTTGTTGGCAAAGCAAAACTGTTTGAAGTCTGGCAATCTGAATTTGTGGTTTGGGGAGTGTTTATCTTAATAGGACTTGGCAAATCAAGCGAACCGAAAATTGAATCATATGACAGATATTTTTCATCGTTTTCATTTGCGATTGTTTCGTACAGAACCCGCCTAGGAGGAAGGTTATCAACTATTATTCTCTTCACAGGGGTTTCGAAGGATTTTTGGTTAGATACCTCATTTAATGGCGTGGAAGCTAAATCCGACTTTGATCTTCGTTTTTTCCTGGGCGGTTCTGGATCTTTTGGCCAGGGATCACCATGTTCACTTTTAAAAGGGCAAGAGCAATTTTCGTTAAAACTTCCAAAGAAATGTTTTGAATAAAACACGGTAAGTTCTTCTCCTACTACTATATCTCTTTTTGCCATGCAGCATACTAACTTCCCTATTCGTTTATACTCGACATTTGCTCTACATGCGGCGTTTACAAAAGAAATAGGTCCCAGCATCACCCACTGAACATTTCTTAGCTTACTATAAATAATTGACATGTCATTATACCCTTCAACAATCTCATCCTCGGTTATATCAGCAAGAAAACCAATAACACCATTTACAACACTACCTTTAGGTATCTGGGCTTTGGCGAACAGTCCAAGTTGATCAAAGGAGTCACTAGTTAAATAACTCACCGGTTTGTACTCAACCAACATCATACTTTTACCATACTCGCCATCGAGAAACCCGTATAGATTATTCAGGCTTTCACTCTCAGCTACGTTGTCCTGAACGTCTATTTTGTGCGAGCAGAGATCATTCGTATCCACCCAGAGTCCTGTTAACTGCGCATCAACTTTTGCTAGTTCTCTCCAGCTCACATCAATTTTTGCGAAGGTCTTAGAAGATGTTGTGTAAAAAGCTAGCGATTTCGTTGACATTACTATCTTAAAAAAGATGTTCATTAAGGTCAGAAAAAATTGAAACAGCCCGCAGAAAAAACCAAGAGAAGGCCAAAAATAGCCTGAGCTATCGCTTCGCGGCTATTATTCTCTTTCTGATCGCTAAAAGAGTCGTAGTTTCAATGATTTTAAGGATCACACAATATACAATCAGTACAGAAATGAACAAAAAACAGCAAAGATAATTAGCTTTCCGAATGGTTCCGAAGGTTATTTAATCTCACGTCGCTCAAAGCGAAAGGCAATCTTTGACAAAAATGAGAAAACTTTTGACAGGAATAAATAAGTACACCAAACAAGAAAACCAACGAAGCAGATTAGGTTTTTGTTTATTTAAACTTTATCAGTTTCACTTTATTCACAAATCAATCACGTCCCTTTCAGAGCGTGACTTAAACTGATTTATTTTTTCCGGGGCATCAACTTTGCAACGCTTCCCCCAGATTTACGACCAGAAATGATTAACTCGTTACGCTCTCTCCAACCCAGAGTATTCGCGGCGTCTTTCACGCGGCGCAGCGCATATAAATTGTCGCCACAGAGCCTTTTGACAGCCTCTAAAACAGACATACAGATTTTTGATGGGCCAATCTTTCTAAAAACTCCAACCATAATTAAGACTTCTAAAAACGAATACCTCTGAAATATTTCTCATCCTCTTCGGAGGCTAGTTCTCTGCCTTCAACTGTACACCTTTGTGCAAACCAGCAGGTTTTAATACGTTCTTCTTTTGTGAGTATGCACCGACTAAGAAACCTGCCAAATCCGTTGTGATCATCTCTTCTGCCCTTGTAGGCCAAGAGATTTTTACCCTTGTAAATCAATGACTCTTTGGCTTCTTTCCGTCTTTTTTCAGCCTCTGAGCAGTTCTCAAACGCAAGACACAACTTCAGAAAAAATACAGACCAACTCTCAAAAACTACAAAAACTAACAATTTCACGAAGTCGCCTCGAAGCTTTCAGCATTTGATTAGCGGCAGCAACCCCAAGCTTATTAGTTCTCCTCAGCGCCTCCTCTACATTCTTTAAAGCTGCTACACAGGAAACGTAACTGCCGTTCCGCTCTTGCTGAAAAAATACGCACCTTGAACAAAGCCTTACAGATAAACGTAAAAATAACTTAGCGCAAAACATTTTAACCCTTTCAAAACAAAAGTTTACGGCACTGATTTTCAAAGCTTTGAAAGTTTTTGTAGCCAACATTTTGTGAGCATCCCATTAAATTCTTAATTGAAAATCTTTGGTTAACCTGTTTATTCTCTAGTGCATGTTGCCCCTGATTTGACAGTTCAATTGGCTCAGCATCGTCCATAATGTTCACAAGTACAGCATCACAAGGAGAGCTACCAGTATCACTCATACTTCCACTTAATTACAATTAAACGACAGGAAACAAACTCTGAAAGAATTCAAAATTGTAAATAGATGGGGGCATTCACAACCAAAACACATTGTTGAACGTATCGAAAAAAGTATGGTCAATTTTTATTGAAGACAGTAACAGCGTTATCACGAACATAAAGTGGAAAGTAATCACTGAAAAAATTGACGGCATAGACCAATTTGAAATCAAGTTTTTTGTATAACAAAGAACCTAACAAATTTTCAAGGGGCTGCACAATGGAAAAATTCTGCTTTTATTTTCGAGTTTTCTGCTCTCAATCTCGAGTTCTTTTCAATCACGAAAATTAAAGCGATAATTGCATGGAAATAGACTTTTTGTCCCTTTCAGAGCAAAAAGTTTCAATGTTTGCAGAGCTAAATAGACAAGTCATAGACTATATAGACAAGAATTTCATCTTGGAGACAGTAAAAACCATATAACCATAATAAAGCGCCAAACAAATTTAGACAAACAAGTTAGCAAAAGCAAAAACAACCGCAGAGAGTTAAGATGGGAACTTTGCATTCAAATTAATTTTGCATTGATAATAAGTTTGCAATTGAAGTCGTTTTTTTTCAATCAAGGAAGTTTTGAAACTGGTACCAAAGTATTTTTGTCCCTTGCAGATTAAGAAGTCATGCTGAAGGTTCCTCTATCTGAGGTGGATTGTTCTCTTTTTGCTCTGACCATCTCCCCTTTTTGCATAGATCGACTCCTTGCTGGTTTACATGTTTCAAAACGGCACGATAAGTGTCCTCGCAAAAATCACCCTTCATAATTTTTACCATCATTTCTCTTAGAACATTTGTTCTTTCCTCGTCAGCAGGCTCGCGATCTCCTACGAGAGTTTTTTTCGGCTCGACGCAATACTTGATCCTTTCGTCTTCTGACCACAGCCAATTGGCTATGTTCATCGCTCTTTCGCGATAAGTTGAGCCACCAAGAGCAAACAAATTTTTGCCATTCCAGTCACGTTTTTCTACATTTGACTCTTCTTGCTCAGATTCCGAATCAGGACTTGAACCTTGATTTGGCAAGGAGTTTTGGTGCAGGCGAGTTATCTCGTCCAAGGCCTTCTTGACAAAAATCATGTACTGGTTCAAGACATTGCTGCTTTCATCCAAACGCTTTGCAATTTTGATCAAAACGTGCCGCAACTCTTCGTTTGGAAAATCCTATTGAAAAATCAAATGGTTAAGCAAATTGAGTGGCATACACTATTATGAATATAAAAACCCTTGGATCAGTTAATTGAGGTTGAGACTTGATAAAACTCAAGAGAGCAAAAAGATACTTATGAGACTTACTAAAATTCAAGTTTTGATTTTTAGTACAATTTAAAAGCAAAAAGCCACGCGTCCCTTCCAGAGCGCTGTGACATATTTTATAAGCACAAGAAACATTTTACCTCATCTGTACGCTGCATACACGTTTTATGTCCCTGAGTTCCGGACCCACATGGCGCATGGACTTCGGCCGCATTATTCAGTAAAGCATAAACCATTTGATTGTCAAGTTCCGGCAAGTCAGCGACCTCGTCATTTTGCGTACTTTGCACCGGAATTTCAATATCTTTGCGAACTTTGGTAAACTTTTTCTTACTGCCACTCTCAACATCTACCTGCGATTGAACTGGCTTCTCATTGCTCACCAGTTGCTCCAACAATTCTTCACAGTTAATTTTGCTAGCATCGTGGCCTCCTCTCCTCAAGTTATATGCTTGCTTCATTATTTTTTCAAGATGTATTTCGTGCCCTTGTACCCTATAGCTTCCTGATTGCGGATCATCGTAATTGACCCCACATTTTATTATTATTTCATCACCGACCGAGAGAGACAGTTTTTCAGAATTTTTGAAATCCGCCGGCCATCTTTTGCTTTCCACTTCAACAAGTGAAAACGTTCTGTCAATTTTGAAGAAAAAAATGAACCTCCAATCTTTTGGCAAAACTATATCATCTGCTGATACATTTGCACACGCTTCCTTTTCTAACACACGAGCAGATCTTTTTATTCCACTTTTTTGACTCATTTTAAATCATCAACCTCTGAAAGTACCAGCTTTTTCCATAGAAATTTAAAATTGCGAGTTTACTTTCAGCACTCGCTCAACTTGACTGTTTGTTGGTGATAACACAGAAAAGAGGTTTTGTACTAACAAACAGGGCTCAAATCGAGTAAAACATTATCACTATTTTGAAATTGTGAGAGAGAGAACTTTAGATCACGCAAAATGTAGAAACTCAAGGGCTTAAAAGTCACTCAAAAAGAAAAAACAGTCAAAAACTTTGACACACAAACACACGCACACACACACAAACGCACACACACACACACACACACCACACACACACACACACCTCACACACCAACAGAGACACAGAAAAGAACAGACACAGACAGATAGACACACAGACAGACAGACACACTGAAAGACAGACACACAGACAGACAGACAGAAACACACACAGACAGACACACACGCGCGCACGCACACACCCCCATGCACACACACACACACAGAGAGAGAGAGAGAGAGAGAGAGAGACACAGAAACAGACAGACACACACACAGACAGACAGACACACACACACACAGACAGACACACGCGCGCACACACACGCGCACGCACACACCCCCACGCACGCACACACACGCAGAGAGAGAGACAGAAACAGACAGACACAGACAGACACACAGACAGACAGACACACACAGACAGACAGACACACACACAGACAGACAGACACACGCGCGCGCACACACACGCGCACGCACCCCCCCCCCCCACACACACACATCTAGCCCCCACACCCCCCCCCCACACACACAAACACACACACACCCACACACAGACACACATGCACACAGACATACATACACACACACACTCAAACACACATAGACACACTCACACACACACAGACACACACATGCACAACAAACACAAACACCCACCCAACCACACACACACTCACTCACTCACCCCCACGCACACACACACACACACGCACACACAGAGAGAGAGAGAGAAACAGACAGACACACACACACAGACAGACACACACAAACACGCGCGCACACATGCGCACGCACACACACCCCCACGCACGCACACACACACAGAGAGACAGAAACAGACAGACACAGACAGACACACAGACAGACAGAGACACACAGACAGACAGACACACACACAGACAGACACACACACACACAGACAGACACACGCGCGCACACACACGCGCACGCACACACCCCCACGCACACACACACACACTCACACACACACTTACACACACAGAGAGAGAGAGAGAGACACAGAAACAGACAGACAGACAGACAGACACACACAGACAGACAGACACACACAGACAGACAGACACACGCGCGCACACACACGCGCACGCACACACCCCACGCACGCACACACGCAGAGAGAGAGAGAGAGACAGAAACAGACAGACAGACAGACAGACACACACAGACAGACAGACACACACACAGAGACAGACACACGCGCGCACGCACACACCCCCACGCACACACACACACACACACAGAGAGAGAGAGAGAGAGAGAGAGAGAGAGAGAGAGAGAGAGACAGAAACAGACAGACAGACACACACACACAGACAGACACACACACACACAGACAGACACACGCGCGCACACACACGCGCACGCACACACCCCCACGCACGCACACACACGCAGAGAGAGACACAGAAACAGACAGACACAGAC